>NC_067401.1:275212072-275447072 GCF_016432865.1 Antechinus flavipes
CATTGAACCTGGTCTACAAAGCACAGTTTGGGATATTGGCTCACATGTTCCATAATTAAGCTCTTCTCAGTTAATTCTTTTTGCAAGAACAATAACAATTGTAAATTGCTTTAGTGAGAGTTTCTTAGAACAGTTTTTCTCAATCACATAACTTTAAATATAACATTCAAACAGAAAATTTAAGTGATTTTTCTCAGATTTATGTAGCTTTTGTAGAGTACTCAAAATAATGATGTATTATGGTCATCACCTTCAAGAAAACAAACACCTGCTTTTAACAAGAGCCCCAATAGAACAAAATCTTTTTAGAAACATCGTGATTGAAATACAATTAGCATGCATGTGTGTAATAAATGATAAAATGAGAACTAAAAGGAAAATTATTTAGTAAAGGTAAGAACTCATGTTGAGTTTAAAGATTAATTTAGATGAGACTATAAGGCAGGGCACCTCAAAATTAAACCAAATTTAAAATATTTACCAAGTAGCAATGGTTTGTTAGTTCAATCCATGAGTCAAAAAGCATTTATTTAAAACTTTCTTTGTCTCAGACACTGTGCTTAATGCTGGGAATACAAAGAAAGGGAAAAAATGGTCCCTGTTCCAAAGGAATTAATATTTTATTTTGAAGATAACAGGGGAATAGCTGGGTACATAATCAGATATATACAGCGTAAATAATGGTAAGCCCCAGTAGCTGAGTTCGACTTATTAAGGCCTCTTACAGAAGATGAGATTTGTCTTGAAGGAAGCCAGGAAAATTAAAAGATTAGAGGACAAAAAATTCCAGATTTGGCAGACAACTCATGCAAAGGTATGGAGATGGAAGGTGAAATATCATGTTCAAGGAACATAAATAGTCCAATGTAGCTGGATTGTAGAGTACATGAAGAAGAAGAAAATATGCATGTGTGAGAAGTAAAGTATAAAAATACTGGAAAGATAGGAAAAGGCCAAGTTTTGAAAGGCTCTAAATGCTAACCAGAGTATTTCATATTTTATCTTGGAGGTAATGAGAAGTTTATTAACTGGAGGGTAACATGGTTACATCTACATTTTAGAAAAATCACTATGATTTATTGGAGTGGGGAGAGATTTGAGGTAGAGAAAGGATCAATAATCCAGATAAGGCAGCTGTGAGCAGAAAGAAGAAGCCATATATGATAGATATGAATATGAACAAGATATGGCAATAAGTTGAATATGTGGGATGAGTAAGAAGGAAGAGTCATTGGTGACACCAGGTTTTTTTTGGCCCTGAGTATCTGAAAAGATAGTAGTGCCTTTAACAGTAATAGCACAGTTCAGAAAATGGGAGGTTTGTTAGAGAGAGAGAACACGAATTCTACTTTGGACTTATTAAATTTAATATGCCCATAGGACATCTGGTTCAAGATGCTCCAAAGACAGTTTATATTTCATGATTAGAGCTCTGGAAAGAGACTACAATTGAATATATTGATTCTTTTGAGGAATGAGAGAGATACATACTTTTCAAAATTTTTATTTCTCCATCTCTTTTTGTGAATAATGAATTTTCTACAAAAACAATTCTCATTTACTTGCTAATAGTAAATCATGAAATATTTTATAGTATAATTAACATTTTAAAGTGTGAACTAAATATAAGGCTAACAATTTATAATTAAAGGGATTAAAGCATGAAAAATATTCGATTATTTGTAATGAGCAAGATCTTCAGTCTTCAAAGATAGACATTCTTACTTGCCATTTTGTTAACTCCTATTTATACTTTTCTCTCTTCCTTCCCCTTTACCACTCTCCCCAGTATTAAACTTGTAAGCACCACTTGCTTCTCACAGCCCTCCCTTTTTAGTATCTCTCCCCCTACCTTAGAGTTCCTCCCCCTATCTTACTTCTTTTCCTCACAATTTCTATATTCCCTTCCGCAAAGAAAGACATTCTTAAGCTGCATTAAAAGAAGCATAGTTTCCAGAAAGAAGCCAGTTATAGCCCCTCTGTACTCTGACTCCTCAAATGTCATCTGGAGTATTGTGTTCAGTTCTGGTTTAGTGTAGTTTAGTAAAATCATTGTTAAGTTGGAAGCTGGCTAGAGAAAATCAACCAGAATGATGAGGGGCCTTGATTCCATATCATCTGAGGATTGGTTGAAGGAATTAGACATGTTTATTTTAGAGAGTAAAAGATTTAAGGGGAGGGGACATGTTAGCTATTTTTAAGCATTTTAAAGGCAGGAATTAGACTTGTTCTTTTTGGCTCTAGAGATAAGAACAAAGAGCATTGACTAGAAGTTGCAAAAGAAGCCATTTTAGGCTTGATATCAAAAGAAAATTTTCTAACAATTAGAATTCTTCAAAAGTGGAATGTGTCACCTTGAGAGGTAATGAATTCCTTCACTAAGGTGTCTTCAAGCAGAGAGGTGATGGCCACTTAATGGGTATGTTATAAAGGGTTTTCTTTTGCTTGTAGATTGGCTCAGATGGCCATGGAGCTTCCTTTCAACTCTTAAATTCTGTGACTTTGTAAACAACTATTATGAAAGCATAAGAGCTCCATGGCATTTCTCTCTTTATCCTGAAGTACCAATGGGAAAAGACCACATTAGCAAGATGCCAGATTTCTTTTGTTTTTGAGGTTGGTGTCCTTTGCCTTGAAGTAGGAAAAGCAGAAACACATGGGCAAGTTTTAAGCTTTTGGTTTTCAGTGGTTGAGCCTTTCCAAAATCCTACATGATCCCTGTCACTAGGAATGATGGAATTTCTCTTTTGGAACAAAGGAGACAGGAAAGTTGTTTGGCCACTGATTAAATGTGCCTGGAAGTTGGGGACTGGTAAAAACAGTAGAGGGATATCAGAAAGGAGAATTCTCTGAAAAAAACTAATTGTCACTTTTTTTCCTCCAGATTGTCCTAGAATCCTATAAGCTAATTTAATGTCATTTGCTGGGCTTTTCAGGATTTCTTGGTCACCACCTCAAGGACTTACAAATGTCTTTTATCTCAAAGAGATAAAGAGGATATGGCTTTATCATGGAAAGTTAAGTAAGTATTGTGTTACATTTATTCATTCTTTCCAAGTCAAGATAATAGGTAAGAACATATAAGAAGGGGAAGTCATGGAAGACTGGAACACATTTAAAACATGAAATGTTTTAAAGTATAGTTAACATTTTAAAGTGTGAATTAAATATAAGGCTAACAATTTATAATTAAAGGGATTAAAATGTGAGAAATATTCCATTATTTGTAATGAGGAAGATCTTCAGTCTTCAAAGATAGATATTCTTAAGCTGCATTAAAAGAAGTATAGCTTCCAGAAAGAAGTCAGTTATAGTCCCACTGTACTCTAATATCCTCAATGTCATCTGGAGTATTGTATTGAAGCAGAATGGCAAAACAAACACATAAACCAAGTCCCGGGTATTTTGAGATTGAATTTCATTTAAAAGGAAGAAGTCAAAAATTATTTCCAATAGACTTCAATCCAGCTTTCTTCTTTTTTTCAAAATGCAAATTTGTATTTTTCAAAGAGTTTACTCAAAAGTTCCCTCAAATGGGTATGGGTGTGTTGTAAAAAGACCAAAAGAAAGATGAAGCATTTTCTGATGCTGTTGAACAAGTAAACACATAAAATGAAATAGGTATTGGCATGTCACAGTTGAATTAGGAAAAAAAGTCACTGTCCCTGAAGCACAAAGATGAAAGCAGATTCTTGTATTAGTTGGACCTAACGTACACTATAATATTTGTTTCCAATCATAGTCTTATTGAAAAGAAGCACAGAACATTTTTTAATGTTGTTTTTCCCTGTCGAAGCTTTTTCTTCATTTTCAAACCATCTCTCATTCATTACTGCAAGGTTAGATAGAAAATGCTTTAAGCATGTTATTTTAATGGGTTCTAGGTCTTTCCCCCTCAGTTTGTTTGATGTATGCAAAGAACTAAAGATGTATTTTGCATTAAAATAATCAACTTGAACCAATCAGAAAGTGATGAAGAAAATTAACAAAAAAATTATTGTTTCAAACAAATTCATGTAAATATATGTGCTTCTGATTAAGTTAAAAGCTTTCTCCATGAATCTGATTAAAATACAAATTCATGAGAACTGTATGGCATAGACAAGTGGATGTGAGGGAAATGTCAAGAAAATTGCAGATTTTTGATGGAAAGAAAAATTAATGCTATCAGACCGACCTTTCTAATAGGTAAGTGAAAACTGATAAATAGAATGAAAAGTTATTAGTATCTTTTGTTTTTACATCACCTTCATTTCTTAATATATAGTCTCCTTTCTGCCTCCCCCAACTATCTCTTATAATAGAATAGAGAAGGAGAAAGAAAGCAGTTCAGCAAACTAACAAACATATTTGCTGAATCTTATATAGTATATATATGAAATGTTTAATCCCTATCCCATTATGCCATTTCTGGAAATTATGGAGAGAGGTGTATTTTCTCATCTCTTCTTCAGGGCCAAGCTTTACCTATTGGTTCTAGAAACCACATTCTGGAAACCCCTTCCTAATTGGTAGTTGAAATCAGTTGTACTCATAAACTCTCTGCTTTGCCTTCCTTTGCCTCCTTATACAAAACTCCCACTCACGTATCTTTTTGTAATTAAAGAACCCTTCTTCCCTCTTCTCCACTCAATTACTTTACTATCAGCCTTGAAGACAAGTCCTCTTCAAGACAAGGTTAAAATCCTAATCTTAGAGAGTAAAAGTGCTACTTTTTTTTTTTGGAAAAATATTTTCTTTAGTTATACAGGGTGAAATATATTTAATTTGAAATTCAATGTCAATTCACTCATGAGAATTTCCCATTCCATATCAAAGTCTGAGGTTCCTTCATCCTTGAGAATTCCTAGGGAGCTTGTTTGTAAGTTCAGGATGAAGACCCTCTGTTCTTTTTCTTGATATCAGTCTTTCTCTAGTGCTCAGGAAGCCTTTCTCCAATCAGACTCCCAGATGCTGCCTCCTAGACTTCTCTAGGCTGATCATTCACCTAAAACTGTTTGCTATGAGTTAGGTCTCATGAAATACAATATCACTGTCAGTCTGGAAGATATTCCTGGGGGATAACCTTGAACAGTATAATCACATTCTTCTCATCCAGTCACTGCTACTCTGCCTTTATCCATTCCTCAATAATTAGAACACGCCTGCTCCTATGTACTCTCCCCATCTCAAGGACTCTGAAGTCCTAACTGTTTTTATTTCTCACTCCTCATTTTGTATATTCACTCTGATTTCCCCAGCCTTTCTACGATATTCTAGAATATCAACTCCATGGTTAACAAACTTCCTTTCATCTCAATCTTTTCATTTCACATTACCTACTTTTTTCTGCATCCCATTAAAATCTGAGCCCTTCCTTATAACATGGTATCCTTGTCTATTCTTTTTTGTACCAGATTCAAATGAAGCTACTTGACTATGCCTTAAACCCTAATCACTCTGGTTCTCCCAGATTGACCCACAATAGGTCCCAGCCCATGCTTTACTTGATAATCATTTGAGTTTTGATGGTTTAGAGTGAGAGTAAATCGCAACTACTCCTGTTCTGGCCAGAAACTCTAAAGGCGAACCTCTCTAAATGATTTTTTATTTTATCTTTTTTGAATAGGCAAACTAAGCTATTCTTTGTCTCATTTCTTACCTAGCTTTAAATCATGGAATGAGAGTTGCCTCAGACAAACTGAGACCTGAGAAAGACCTTAACTTAAAAAGATGAAGATTTCCCACAGCATCTGGGGCCATCTCCAGTTGTCCTGACCTATGTCTTGCCACTGGACTTAGGTGACTCTTAAGGAGATAGTAAAACTGATGACTTTGCTCATCTCTGCCTCACTTAAATTCAATTCACTTTCAAGTCAAGAGATCACCCTCTGGATGTCATTGGTTGTCTTTGACAGCAAAGGATGAAAAATAACAACAGTACTTTCATTCTGAATACTTCTTGCTCCCATTGCCACTCCCAGCCATTCTATCACTCTGTCACATTTGACATTCTCTCTCACTTTCTGTTCTATTGATGACAATTCACTCCTCCTAGATATTGTCTACTTAATTTTTTTTTAATACTGCCTGATTCTATTTCAATTTGACTGACTATTCTTAGTGTATTTTCTTGAATTATCATTAATGCATTGCCTTGGGTTTTTTTTATGCGTCTCCTTTTCTTTATAAATATTGATGCAAAAATTTCAATAAAATATTAGTAAATTGAAGAATATTAAATGATCATTGGCCAGCTGAGCTAATATAATAAAAATTAAAATTCTACTGAATTAATCTACTTATTCAGTACCATACAAATCAAACTGCCAAGAAATTACTTTAGAAAACTAGGAAAAATAATTTAAAAACTTAATTTGAAAGAACAAAAGGTCAAGAATTTCAAGAAAATTAATGAAAAAATGCAAATGAAAATGGTCTGACTGTACCAGACCTAAAACTATATCATAAAGCACTGATCATCAAAACCATTTAGTACTGGCTAAGAAATGAGTAGTTGATCAGTGGAATAGGTTAGTGTCACAAGACACAATAGTCGATAGTTATAGTAATCTAGTTTTTGATAAATCCCAAAATCCCAGCTTAAGGGATAAGAACTCAATATTTAATAATAATTTCTTGGAAAATTGGAAAATTGTACAGCAGAAATTAGGCACTAACTAACACTTAAGATCAAAATGGGTGATATTGCTTATAGATTGCTTATATCACTCTATAAAGAGTGATACTATAAGCAAATTAGAAGAACATAGGATAGTCTACCTCTCAAATCTGTGGAGAAGGAAGGAATTTATGGCTAAAGAACTAGAGTATTTATGAAATGCAAAATGTATAATTTTGATTATGTTAAATTAAAAAGGTTTTGTATAAACAAAACCAATGTAGACAAGATTAGAAGGAAAGCAGAAAATTGGGGAAAATTTTTACATCCAAGGGTTCAGAAAAAGCCCTCATTTTTAAAATATATAAAGAATTTATAAATTTATAAAATTTATATTTTATATTTATAAATTTATAATTTTATTTTATAAATTTATATTTATATGATGATTTATAAATTTATAAATTTATGTTTATAAAAATTTATAAAAATACAAGCCATTCTCCAATTGATAGATAGCCAAAGGATATGAACAAACAATTTTCAGATGAATAAATTTAAACCCTTTCTAGTCATATGAAAAATGCTCTAAGATTGATCAGATAAATGCAAATTAAGACAACTCTGAGGTACTATTACATAGCTCTCAGATAGGCTAAGATGACAGGAAAATATAATGATAAATTTTGGAAAGGATGTGGAAAAACTGGGACACTACACATTACTGGTGGAGTTGTAAACTGATGCAACCATTCTGGAGAGCAATTTGGATCTAAACTCAAAGGACTATCAAACTGTGCATATACTCTTTGATCCAGCAGTGTCTCTACTGGGTTTATAATCCCCAAAGAGATTATAAAAAAGGGAAAAGGACTTATATATGCAAAAATGTTTGTAGCAGTCCTTTTTGTAGTAGCAAAGAACTGGAAACTGAGTGGATGCCCATCAGTTGGGGAATAAGTTATGATATATGAATGTTATAGAATATTATTGTTCTATAAGAAATGATCAACAGAATGATTTCAGAAAGGCCTGGAGAGACTTACATGAACTGATGCTAAGTGAAGTGAGTAGAACTTTCGCAACAAGATTATGTGATGATCAATTCTGATAGATGTGTCTCTTTTCAGCAATGAGATGATTCAGGCCAGTTCTAATAGACTTGTGATGGAGAGAGCCATCTGCATCCAAAGAAAGAATTTTAGGGACTGAGTATGGATCATAACATAGTATTTTCACTTTTTTGTTGTTTATTTGCTTGTTTTTTTATTTCTCATTTTTTCTCCTGTTTGATCTGATTTTTCTTGTGCAGCATGATAAATGTGGAAATATGTAAAAAGGAATTGTACATGTTTAACCTATATTGAGTTACTTGATGTCTAGAAAAGGGAAAAATTTGGAATACAAGATTTTTTTTATAATAACTTTTTATTGACAGAACCCATGCCAGGGTAATTTTTTACAACATTATCACTTGCACTCATTTCTGTTCTGATTTTCCCCTCCCTCTCTCTACCCCCTCCCCTAGATGGCAAGCAATCCTATATATGTTAAATGTGTTGCAGTATATCCTAGATACAATATATGTATGCAGAACTGAACAGTTCTCTTAATGCACAGGGAGAATTGGATTCAGAAGGTAAAAATAACCCGGGAAGAAAAAACAAAAATGCAAATAGTTTACATTCATTTACCAGTGTTCTTTCTGTGGGTCTAGCTGCTTCTGTCCAGCATTTATCCATTGAAACTTAGTTAGGTCTCTTTGTCAAAGAAATCCACTTCCATCAGAATACATCCTCATACAGTATCGTTGTTGAAGTGTATAATGATCTCCTGATTCTGCTCATTTCACTTAGCATCAGTTTATGTAAGTCTCTCCAAGCCTCTCTGTATTCATCCTGCTGGTCATTTCTTACAGAACAATAATATTCCATAACATTCATATACCACAATTTACCCAACCATTCTCCAATTGATGGGCATCCATTTAATTGGAATACAAGATTTTGCAAGGATGAATGTTGCATACATTTTTTCCTTTTTAAAATTATTATTTTTATTATAGTTTTTACATACAAAGCATATACATGGGTAATTTTTAAACACTGACCCTTGCAAAAATTTCTGTTTCAATTTTTCCCTCCTTCCCTCTACCCCCTCCCCTAGATGGCAGGTAGTCCCATTCATGCTAAATACAATATATGGATACATATATATATACAGTTATCTTGTTGAACAAGAAAGATTGGATTTAGAAAGAGGGTAATAACCTGAGAAGAAAAAAACAAAAATGCAAGCAAACAATAACAGAAATAGTGGAAATGTTATGTTGTGGTCCATATTCATTTCCCAGTGTTCTTTCTTTGGGTGTAGCTGGTTCTGTTCATTACAGATCAATTGGAACTGATTTGGATCCTCTCATTGTTGAAGAGAGCCATGTCTATCAGAATTGATCATCATATAGTATTGTTGTTGAAGTTTATAATGATCTCCTGGTTCTGCTCATTTCATTCAGCATCAGTTCATGTAAGTCTCTCCAAGCTTCTTTGTATTCATCCTGCTGATCATTTCTTACAAAATACAATACAGAATATAATAATATTCCATAACATTCATATACCACAATTTATTCAGCCATTCTCCAATTGATGGGCATCCATTCAATTTCCAGTTTCTAGCCACTACGAAAAGGGCTGTCACAAACATTTTCTCTTTGCATACATTTTGAAAACAAAAAGCTATTATTTAGAAAATATAATATCAGCAAAGAGATTACAACAATTTAGCACCAAGATAATATACTAGAATTGATGAGATTTAAACCAGGAATGCAAAATTGGTTCAATACTAAGAAAAGTATCAGCATACTGGACCATATCAATAACAAAACTAACAGAAATCATATGATTATTCTAATAGATGCAGAAATATATTAGCCTTTCCTGTTAAAAACACTAGAGAGCTTAGAAATGAATGAAGTTTTCCTTAAAATGATAATATTTATTTAAAATCATGAATAAGCATTGTGCATAATGGGCATAAACTAGAAGCTTTCCCAATAAAATCAGGGGTGAAACAAGAATGCCCATTATCACCACTATTGTCCAGTATTGTACTATATATTAGCTTTAGCAAAAAGAGGAAAAAAAAGAAATTGAAGGAATTGGAATAGATAATGAAGAAAAAACTGTCAAACTTTGCAGATAATGTGATGGTATCCTGAGAGAATTCTAGAGAATCAACTAAAAAATTACTTGAAATAATTGTCTACTTTAGCAAAGTTGCAGGATATAAAATAAACCCATAAAATTATCAGCATTTTTATACATATATCAACAAAGCCCAGCAGCAAGAAATATAAAGAGAAATTCTGGTTAAAATAACTACACACACTATAAAATAATTTGGAGTCTACCTACCAAGACAAAGCCAGTATCTATATGAACATGATTACAAAACACCTTTCACACAAATAAAGTTAGATCTAAATAATTGGAAAAATAACAATTACTCATGGATAGGCCAAATTAATACAATAAAAATGATGATTCTACCTAAATTAATTTACTTATTCAATACTGTGCTGCCAATAATTATTTTTATAAGGATAGAAAAAATAATAACAAAATTCATTTGGAAAAACAAAAGGTCAAGAATATCAAAGGAAGTAATTAAAAAAAAATGCAAGGGAAGAGGACCTAAGTGTACCAGATCTAAAACTGTATTATAAAATGGCAATCATCAGAACTAGTTGTACTGGCTAAGAAATAGGGTAGTTCTACTGGGTCTGTATCCCAAAGAGATCATAAAAGAGAGGAAAGGACCTATATATGCAAAAATGTTTATAGCAGCTCTTTTAATAGTGGCAAGGAATTGGAAATTGATGGGATTCCCATCAGTTGGGGAACGACTGAATAAGTTATGGATTATGAATATAATTGAATATTATTCCATTCTATTCCAAATGATGAGCAGGCTGATTTCAGAAAGACTTACCTGATCTGATGTTGAGTGAAGGGAGCAGAACCAAGAGAATATTGAACATAGTAGCAGCAAGAGCATGTGATGATCAGTTGTCATGGACTTGGTTCTTCTCAGCCACATAGTGATCTCTCTCTCTCCAAGTGATCCAAGAGAATTCCAATAGACTTGTGATGGAAAATGTCATCCACATCAAGAGAAAAATTATGGAGACTGGGTGCAGATTGAATCATACTATTTTCGCTATTTTTGGTTGTTTGCTTTTTATTTCTTGTGATTTTATTCTCCCTTTGGACTGATTTTTCTTGTACATGACAAATATGAAAATATGTTTAAAAGAATTGGATCTGTTTAATCTATATTAGACTATTTGTTTTCTTGGGGAGGGAGAAGATAAGGAAGGGAAAGAAAAAAATTGGAACATAAAATTTTACAAAAATGAATGTTAGAAATTCATCATCCTGGGGTGATGACAAAAAGAAGAAAAAAGAAGAAGAAAGAAGAAGAAGGAGGAGGAAGAAGAAGAAGAGGAGGAGGAAGAAGAAGAAGATGAAGAAAAGGAGGAAGAGAAAGAGGAGAAGGAGGAGGAAGAAAGAAAGAAAAAGAAAAAGAAGAAAGAAAAAGAAAAAGAAGAGGAGGAGGAAGAAGAAGAAGATGAAGAAAAGGAGGAAGAGAAAGAGGAGAAGGAGGAGGAGGAGAAGGGAGGTAGAGAGCATTTCTTTATCTGTCAGAGAAGGAGTTAAGAGTTTAAGGGAGAAAGAGAACTCAAGGGGTGAATAGAAGCTCTGTGAATCATTCTTTACTTTTCTAGTATTTCCAATATAGCCAAGTCATATGTAATTACCTGGCTTCCTATTCCTTAGCACATACTAATGGTTATCAACAACAGTGGTCTAGGAAAGACCTTAATTTAGAAAGACCAAGGGCATCTTGTATCTCAGTCAACTTGATTTTTACTATTGGATTTTGATGACTGAAGGAGAGAGTGAGACTGATGACTTTGCAAAGTTCTTCCTCTTTTAAATCCAATTCATAAATAAATCAAGACATTGTCCTCCTATGTCATGGGTCCTCTGAGAAGGAAGAATTAAGAACAATAATAACAATGATTTTTTTTTATGATCACTGTTATTTTCTTTTTTAAATAGTATGTTTTCTCCAATTATATGTAAAGACAATTTTTTAACATTCAGTGAAAATAATTTGAGTTCCAATTTTTCTCCATCCTTCCCCCATATTTCCATCTCCCTGAAATATGTGCACCAACCTTCTTAATTACAAATTCTATGCCAAATATGAAGGGTGTCCTTTTTTTTTTTCAGGGGCAAATCAATTTTGAATCAAGGAGGTCTTGATTTGTTATCAATAGAAAGATGACTCAATTCATGCACATAACCTAAAATTCTAACAGGAGCAGAGTCAATGGATGAATTATTATTTACCTATTCTACAACAGCTAGAAAGCAATAAGCTGGAATGGAACAATTATGATATTGCTGATGATTGTTAAGCAGGCAGGTTTATGAATATTTTGATGTTTGCCTTGTGGGACAGGGCTAACACCTGGCTAATTATGTTGTGTTATAAGCACATTTTTAAGTGCCTGCAGTATTTAATGGGACATGATCCCATCTCTGGCATTTTCAAATCTCTTTTAAATAAAATGTATTATAATGGATCTTCCGCTGCAATTTTACTTGTCTTCTTAAAAGACAAATGGGCACTAATAAAACAAAACACTATTTTTTCATGATTTAAATAAAATTCCAGCTCTAGTCATTCAAACCTTGGGTTGTATAGAAATCATAAACTGACTTCTTCAAAATCATCACTTTGTCTGACTCGGGAAATTGCTCAGTTCCTGAGTGTAGAATTATTTGAAATCAACAAAGCTTTTAATTACATCTAAAAGAATACCTGAAGAGCTAAAATCAATGAATTGGATGAACTATCTTCACTTTTTTTTCTGCCATGGGAAAAATGAAAGCAGCTTTTGCTTTCTCTTGATTCTGGGTCCATAGTATACTTTTAGAAGAAGTGATAGACTATAATTAAAGTAACATTTGTACTCTTTCCTTATTAGCACCCCTTATGTATTGCTCTGCAGCTGCAACAGCTTGAATTTTTACCACATCTCTTATTCCCCATCTTTTCCAATGATTCTGCTGTTTTTCAAGAGCTAGACATTTCAACTTTGGGAATTATAAATATACGATGGGATATTTGGGTTTGAATCCATAGCTTCTTCAGGTTCTTTGAGGACTGATCCATCCAGAGATTCTAGAAAACCAGTTATACTTGTTGTCCTATGAAGGAAATATCTACATTGATGAAATAATGGAATCATAAAAGTATTACAGTATATACAAGCTCAGAGCTGGGATTCTGTGTTATTTATCTTTGTATCATCTATAGTACCCAGCACAGATTTCTGATCTGAGCAATAAATGTCAAAATTTTTAAATTCAATAAACCATAGTGAACATGGAAACATAGTATGATCTAAAGAAACAAAGAATATATATACCATTCCAAGCAAAGAAAACTGAGCCTAAGAAAATCTATTGAACTAGTAAATGGCTCCATCTGCTGATAGCTCATATAACATAAACTCAACAAAAAGGATGTTTCTAGTACTTCTTTTTACAATCAACACTTCTGGGATATCTATTCTTTGAAACAGTTTCAAGTGGTATAGCACCATCATTTATTTATCATATAGCTCAGATCCGATTTTAGGAGATTGAGGTATTCTGGATATGGTCTGTTAATAGAAAGTATATTAAGGGTATGACAAATCTACTATTTTAACAATTTTCATTTAAATTGCTGAGACATTCTTTAAAGTATTAGACTCTTGACATAATCACTTTAACTGGCACTAGCTTCTCTGTCTACTGCCTACAATATGGGAAGTATGGCAGGATTCTGAGGGATGCTGAAATATTGGAAGTTTGACATTCAAAATCATGTGACAAAAGTTTGCATGATTTATCACAGTGAGAGAACTTTCCATTGAGTGAGTACACCTTGTAGAGTAAATATTTTTTTCCCCTAAAAGTGAACACTAAATCACATTGCTTGTCTGTGGCCAGCTCTTGATCATTGGAACATAGATATTATTGATTGTGAAATGTTTTTGGAGGTAGCCTGGAGGCAGTTCCATAGCCCAAAGCTTGTTGGATGTTAGAGAACACTGCCTCTGATATTGCTACAGCCCTGTACCGATGGAATAGAATTTTAAAACAAAAGAGTTCATGAGCCATGGAATTCATGGATTATCTATCCATGTGAGTGATTAAGAAGATGACCTCATGAGATAGATACTTTATTTATATTTATTTATTATTTTTAATATTTATTTTAATTTGTTTAAATATATTTTTAAGTTTAAAAGGGAGCAGGGGGGCTTATCTTTATTTTCAAAGTATTATTATTGCATAGATAATAGAGAGTTGACCTTTTGAGATTGATTTAGGTAGGATAAATACCATTATTATTTCATTTAGTGAGACTTCATCAAAATATCCAAGTAAAATTCATATAGAATTTTTGAATTTATCTTGCACACCTGCATTTTAATGGAAAATAAACTTTTGATTGTCATGTCTTGGTACCAGTTATCAAAGAAAGACTACTAAGCTGGCTAGAACAGAAGAAGTCAGGTGGTTCAATGGATAGAGTGCTGAATTTAGAGTCAAGAAGAGCTGAGTTTGATTCTGGGATCAGATTCTTGTTAGCTGTAGGGTTCTGGGTAAATTACTTAACCTCTGCCTCAGTTTCTTCATCTGTAAAATAGGGATAATAATAGCACCTATCTCACAGGATTGTCATAAGGATCAAATGAGAAAATATTTGTAAAGTATTTTATGAGTCTTAAATTCTAGTTCTTGTTTTCATTAGAACAAGAATATTGAAACAATATGCAGTTTCCCACGCTCTAACTGCACTATCGCTGTCTCTTTGACCTTTCAAGTTTCGTTGATTTTGTATATAGTCAGACAACCTCTTTGAAGAAGTATTGTACATTTTCACTGGGTTATTTATAGTGGTCAGAAGACTGAGTGGACTACAAATGGAAATGCCTACTTTGACCATTCATAGTTTTAAAACTACTTCAGAGTAGTCTGCTTCTCCACAGTGTGACAATTCCTGGGATATGGCTTTCAAGAATTGTTCTTTTTTCACATATTCTTCATATTATTCCTTCCCAGTCTGCTCTCCTTCCAATTCCCTCTGACTATATTTCATAATTTCCACTTTTCAAGCACTTCTTTTCTGTATCCCTGATAAACTTTCATCCCCTATGATTTGGATTATCCATGCAACTGTATAAAAAATGGACTATATCAAATTGTAGCAAAATGTTTCCCAACTATTAGTTCAAAGCAAATTTATACCAGATTGCAATTTTTACTACTAAGATTACTTCAAATTTGTAAGCTTATAGGCCCAAATGAATATCTTATTATTGATTATAAGAAATATTACAATCTACTTCAGTGTGAATCAATGTCAATTAATTTCTTAGTTGGAAGGCTACAGTTGTGATGACACAAAGTGTCTATGTATTTTATAATCAGGCACAACCAGTGGGAAGTGGGAGCTATTGGATTTTTAGGGGTCATCATACAATTGTTTTAATGATTGTAATTTTATGCTTGAATATTAGTTTATTCAGTGTATTCTTATGATCAATGATTGTGCTCATTATTTGCACAATATGGTAAAGCTTATCTTAACTTATTTGATTTTCACAACAACCATATGAAATAAATACAATTATTTTACAGAAAGAAAACTAAGGTTTAGAATGGTCAAGTGACTTTCTGGAGTCACACAACTAGATTTGATCCAAGTCTTGCTCTAACCACTAAGCAAGGCTAGAAACAAATACTAAGGAAATAAAAAAGATGATTTTAAATGAATGAACAGATGAAAGGAACATTGCTGGTTTGTTCACAAAAGTAACATTGAATCATATATAAATTAAGATTTGCCTCTTCCTGACACTAAATATGAAGTGGAACTCTAATGTCCATCTGTAAAGGGATGGGGAAAGTAAGTTAGGTTTTATCCATAGATATGACATCAATTATTAGTGTCCTCTTCAGCATTTTCTTTTCTTACTTTTATTTCAGTGATTTTTGTTGGTGCAAAATATTATATAAACAAATTGTTTATTTTGTCTTGACTAGCTCTGTTTTTTATTTGGTTAGGAATTCTTTTCTCTTTTCTACCATAATCACTTGAAAGATATCTCCTTTAGTTGTTGTCTAGTTTTTTTTAAATGCAACTTTTGTATTCAAGTTATATATATTTTTGGAGTTTCTTGTGCTATTTGGTATAAAACTTCTGAGTAGAAATCTAATTTCTGCCAAATTTTCATTTTTCTTAACAATTTTTACTATGGAGCCGTTCCCATAATAATTTATGTTTTTGGCTTTACCAAACACTGGGATGCTATATATAATTATTTTGATTTTTTTTGTTTTTCATCTGTTTCACTGATCTACTTTAGAAAAATACCAGTATCAAAAAGTTTTGATAATTATTATTTTATAAAATGGCCTGAGGTATGATAATGCTATGGTTCCTCCTTTTTCATTTTATTTTCATTATTTCTTTCAAGATTCTGAGATTTAGCTATTTCTGACACTAAATATGAAGTGGGACTCTATTGTCTATCCTTAAGGGGGTGAGGGAAATTTTAGGTTTTTCCCATAGCCTTAACATCAATTATTGTTAAAATGTGTTTATTAAAGTTTGGTCTGAGTCAGAAAAAGTTCATCTATGACAATAGTAAGTCATTTGTAGAGTAATTTTGTTAAATGAAGGAATATTTTCTAGGTATTTGAGCATTAGAAAAGTAAAAAAAATAATATATTTAAATGAAATTTTTTTGAAATGAAAGACTAAAGGAGCTCTTTAAAAAGTTATACTGATATCTTCTGTTTTTACATCAAGGGCATTTTTGGAAATAAACTCTCTTCTGTTCTCATCTCAAAAGTCATACCCTTCTCATTACCAAAAAAATCAAAGAAAAATACTCTTTATTACTGACCACATTTGAAAATGCATATAAGAGGCATCTCTAGAAATACCCTACATTTCCACTTTATGTAAAATCTTTTGTTTTTCTAAATAAATTTTGTTACTGATATTCTAATTCTATGAAATATCTCATTGGTATAATATTTTGATTGGAATATCACTAGATCTACAAATTAATTTGGATAGTATAATTATTTTTATTATATTATCTTAGCCCAAGAAAGAACATTGAATATATTTGTAATGATTTGCTTTTCTTGAGTACTGGAAAGTATTGCATCTATGTATGTATATAACACATATGTAAACATATGTGTTATATACAAACGTACACATGCACACACATATATGTACATACACATAAATATATATATTTATACATATACATACATATATATGCATATACATATATCTATATCTATTTATCTATCTAAATCTTACTCATGCTAACACTGGGGGTACAAAAAGAGACAAAAATAATTCCTCCCCTCAAGGAGCTCATAATCTAATGGAGAAAACAATAATCAAACAAGCTATACACAGGCTAAATAGGAAACACTTGAAAAAAAATGCATTAGAATTAAGAGAGTTTGGGAAAGGTTTTCTATTGAAGATAAGATTTTACAAAGGACTTAAAGGAAACCGAGAAAGTAGATATAGATGATAAGAAGAATTCTAAACATGGGGAACAGCCAGAGAAAATATCTTCTTGGATTTTGTATTTGATCTTATAGACAACATGAAAAGTGGGGTGACATGATTGGAGCTGAACTTGGAAAAATCACTTCAGTGATTGAATGGGGGATAAATTGGAGTAGGAAGAGACTTGAGGTAAGTAGGCTCTTGAAACAGGCTATTGCAATAGTCCAAGCATGATGGGAGCCTACACTAGCATAGTGAGGGCCTTCAACAAAGTAGTTTACTTTCTCTCTCAGTGGGGGGAATGTGAATCTATTTGAGAGATGGTGAAAATTGATAGATTTTGTCAACAGATTATATATGAAGAGGGGTAAAAGATAGTAAGGAATTTGTACTAGGAGAGTGGAGTTGACCTCCATAGTAATAAGGAAGTTAGGAGATGGGGAAGGTTGAGGAAGAAAGAAAATGAGTTCTGTTTTGGACATACTAAAAATATTGGAGAGCTTAGGGTAGAATTTGAGAATCATCATTATAGAAATGGCAATTAGATCTATGTGAATTCATGAGATAATTTAGTGAAGTAATGTAGAGAGAGAAGACAAGAACATCCAGGACAGAATCCTGAGGAATGGCTGTAACTAGAAAGTGAGATTTGGAGGAGGATCTAACAAAGGAGACTGAAAAAGTACTGTCAGACAGGTAGGAGAGTGGTGTCCCAAAAAACCTAGAGAAAAGAGATAATCAAGGAAGAGAAGGTGAGCAACAGTGTCAAAGATTATAGAGATGTTGAAAAGATTTAGGACTGAGAAAAGACCATCAAATATAGCAATTAAGAGATTATTGGTAACTTTGGAAAGATCAGTTTCAATGGAATGATGAGGCAGAAATTAGATTTTAAAGAATTAAGAAGAAAATGAAAAGAATCAAGTAGAGGAACCTATTGTGGATGGCTATTTTAAGGAATTTATCCACAGAAAGCACAAGAAATATAGTATAACAGGACCAAGTGAGGGTTCACAGGCTTAATTTCCTAAGCCCAAGGACAGCTCACTATCCATTATACACCACACTCTCTCCTATGTATACAATAACACAATATATTTCTTAACTCAAAATTGCTTATGAATGCTTTTTGAATTGGAAGAAGTCACTTTAATAATAAAATCCTCACAAGAAAATTGGAGATTTTTAGGCTTCCAGGAGCCTCTTTAACTCTATGGATATATAAATTGGTTTGTAAGAAACAACTATTTCCACAAATGTTTCTACAAACTTGTCCACATTTGTTTATATATAATAGATATTTCACATAATAGTTTTCTTTAAATAAAATGTATAAATATAGATTTTGATTTTATTTCAGTGATCAGGAAAAGAAATGAAAGAGACATATTGTTCAAGCTTACTTTTTTTAGTTATTGAAGAATTATATGTTAAATATGTTAATAATGTTAATAAACATGTTAATAAATATGTTAAATATATTTGCACACATGTATGCTTACATATGTATGTATAGAAAAAGGATTTAATGTATACATGTGTGTTTGTACATGTGAAATATATATATGTATTTATAGTCTACTTAATTTTAATGATCCATGATAATGGCCGTTCACCTGAAAAAATAAGAACAGTAGAGATTACTAGTTTGTAGTATAATTTGAATTAGAAAACATTACCTCAGAAAACCTAACGTGGAAAGAATACTTTATATCCTTCCCCCAATCGTGCAATACATTGTCAGAGTCTGGTATTCCATCCTAGCTATATAGCTCTGAAAAGGAAATGCATCAACATAAGTGCTTAATAGAAAGATTGCTACACTTGGAGTCTGGAGAGAAATAGAGTCAGATTCCCTCTTTGATACTTGCTAGTTATGTGGAGAAGTATTTGCAAGTATTTACAAGCTTTCTAAAAGCTTTCTCTTTCATAAAATAGAAACAACTTTAATACTTGCCAACCAAGGTTGTTGGAAGAAAATTACTTGAGAAACACTGAAGAGTCATAGAAATGTATATTGGAGCTTGTGATACTAATCGCAAAGGAATCTGTCTTAAAAAAAAAGAAACTATATTATTAAAATAAAGTTCCAATTAAGAAAATCTATATCATTTTATGGGTGCTTATTTTTACTTGCAGCTTTCCCACAGGTGTATCAAGCATCCTGAATATGCCAGAATTAAAAAAAAATACTAATTTTTGTTTTTAAAAATATGAAATGAAGATGCAACTATCTCTTTCAAATGAATGAGAAAGAATCAGCTAACATCTGTAGATGTCAAACTTACCTGAGAATTCATTTCAGAAGTGTGAAGACTACTGCAGTAATTTTCAGGTTGCCCTTTTCTTTAAAGCACGCCACTTTTAGGGTGCAGATGGTGACAGATGTGCAGCTAAAAAATGGTTTTTTGATGACTTTTATTGCTTTAATTCCTTTCCCACGGGCATGTTTCCAATGCACCTGTGAAAGTGACTTGATTTAAATAAGCCAAAGAGTACTTAAAATTTGGAAGGCCATCAAATTGGATTTTGATGATGTGGCCTGTGCTTGGAGTATTTGTCATCATGAAGAGGTATAGTCAAAATACCATAAGAGAAATAACTTAGTAGGAAGTAGCCAAGAAGCTTGATTTTGCTATTCTTTGAGAGGGAAAAAAGGTGATTTTTTTTAATAAAAAAAATAAGGTTTTTAAAAAGTCTGTGTTGTCTTAAAGAAATGAGTCAATCAAATGGTCTTTCAAAGCATGTATAGAAGTAACAAAATGCCTTTTGATAAGCTTCAATGATTCTTTTAAAGGCTTCCCTTTATATACCAAATAAATTCCAAACCCCTTTGCTTAGTATTCAAGAACTTCCAAAATTTGGCCCCTATGTTTCCAGACTTATTTCCCATTATTCCTTTTCATGCATTCTGTACTCTGGTCAAACTGGATGACTTTTTGTCCTCTAAATCAACTTGCAGTTTCCCACCCATAAGTCTTTGCTCTCCCTAAAATGTCCTTGCCCCATCTTATCTCCAATCTATCATCTATTTTTAACGAGCCATCTCAAATAATATCTAGCCTTTGAAGACTTCTTTCTGAAGCATATTCTCTTTCTTTTTTTTATCATCATCATTTTATTTTATTTTATTTATTTATTTTAATACCCTAGGATGTTTATTTGGATCTATTGATTTAAATCCTTTTTTTAAAATAGCTTTTTATTGATAGAACTCATGCCAGGGTAATTTTTTACAACATGATCCCTTGCACTGAAGCATATTCTCCAGTGCTCACTGTCACAATATTCATTCATATTATTATGTGGGGTGCAAGAGGTATATTCTCTAGTGCTACACTTCAAGTTCGAACACAACTACTGGTTTCCTTCCATGATTATCAGTTGACATAAATTAATCGATTAGTTAGCCATTCTCAATTTTCTAAATGATCCTCCATTGGATAAGGAAATAACAAAGGACTATGATATCATTGACAAGAAAACTCCATGAATAGCATTAAAATGAGAAAAGATATGACACCAGAAGATGAGTCTCTCAAGTGTCCAATCTTGTATGCTACTAGGGGAGAACAGAGGACAACTATAAGTAGCTCCAGTATTAATGAAGTGACCAGGAGAAAGTTGAAAGGAAGCTTAACTGTGGCTGTGTCTAGTGATGAAAGGAAAGTCTGATGCTCTAAAGATCTATGAACATAAAAACTTGAATTGCATTGATGTGCCAAAGTAAGCTGGATGAGGTCAAATGGGAGGTGGAAAGATTAAGCATTGATATTTTGGGTGTCAATGAACTTAAATGGATGGAAATGGGCGAATTTATTTCGGGTGATCACCACATATATATCTTTGAACAAGAATCCCTTAGAAGAAATGGAGTAGTTTGTATAATCATTAAAAAGAGTGGAAAAAGTACTAGAGTTATAATATCAAAAGTGAAAAAAAAAACCGATATCTATTCAAATATAAACAAACTGTTCAACGTTACAGTCGTGAAAATCTATACTTCAACCACTGGTGCCCAAGAGACCAAAGTTGATCAGTTCTATGAAGACTTGCAACATCTTCAAAAAAGATATCACACTCATAGAGGATTTCAGTGATAATTTAGCAGATCAAAAGATAATTGGAATAACAGGTATGTTTGACCTTTGAATAAAAATGAAGCAGGACAGACTAATAGGGTTTTGTCAAGATAACTTACTGGTCATAACTAACACTACCAAGCTAACAAGCCAAAAAACAACTTTACATATGGACATCACTAGATGTTTCAATAGCAAAATCAGATTGATTATATATTTTGCAGTCCAAAATAGAAATGCTCTACCTAGTCAGTTAAAACAAGTCTAGGAACTGATTGTGGCTCAGGTTATGAACTTTTTATTGCAAAATTCAGACTTAAATTGAAAAAAGTAAGAGTGACCATCAAAGCATAGAAGTATGAACTAGATAACATCCTTTATGAATATGAATTGAAAGTGATGAATAGATGTAAGGGATCAGATCTGACAAATAGAGTTATCTGAAGAAATATGAAGAGAGGTTCAAAATATTGTATAGGGGAAAGCAACAAAAACATTTTAAAGAAAAAGAAAAGAAAGAAAGCTAAATGGCTGACTTATGAGGCTTTACAAATAGCTGAGGAAAGAAGAGAAGTGAAAGGGAAAGGAGAAAGATACAACGGACTAAATTCAGAATTCTAGAGAATAGCAAGGAGAGATAAGAAGGGTTTCTTAAATGAGGAATTCAGAGATAGAAGAAAATAATTGAAAAGGAAAGCAAGATAATCTCCCCTCTCCTTCTTCCCTCCTCCTTCTTCCTCCTCTTCCTTCTCTCCTCCTTTTACTCCTTCTCCTCCTCTTCTTCTCATAGCACTTACTATGTACCAGGGAACATGTCAATTTTTTTTCAATTATAATCTCATTAGGGTCTTACTGGGAAATAGGTGCTATTATTATCTCAATTTTACAGATGAGAAAACTCAAGCAAATCAAAGTTAAGCAGTTTGTTCAAGATTACCTAGCTAATAATTGTTTCAGACTGAATTTACACTCAGGTATAATTTATATTCAGGTATTTCTGATTCCAAGCCCAGCATTCTATCCACTGTGTCACCTAATTGTGGGTCACCATTTAGAAGCAATTGCAGAGTCTGTCATCTCTGGAGGCTCCAAATTTGGAGTCACCATGTCCCAACAACGCAGAATATTTTCAGGCACATACTCCCTATAGTATTATGAGGCATGTAGAAGACTCTCACCCAAAATGACTATTCAGAGATCACTCAAAATAGAAAGCAGAAAGGTTGTTTATCAAAACCACCAGAGGATGAGCCGTCCCATCAGGAGATAAGAAAGAGAAAGCTCTTGATAGGAGGGCTAAAGAAGTAGTAAAGATACACAGCTTTTATACAAGAAATTACATTACAAGTAAGAGAGCACTGAGAAGGAGAGGGAAAGGCATCTAATTGGTTGTTGTTATTTGGAGAGATTGGAATGGAAGGTTTCTGTTTCCTTGAAATCACCTGATTTCTAGGAAACAGAAAATCAGGCCTTCAGACTTAATCAAGCAGATAGTGGTCAAGCTTATAGACTAAATATCGATAAATGTCAAATACTGATAAATGTCATCAGTTCAAGTTAAGTAAATATATCTAAAGTTTTAAGCAAATATTGGCTTACACACACTGTACTTATGTAGGTCACAGAGACATAGAAGTAATAAAAAATAAAATACAGAAAAAGAATTTAAACATTCCTGTAAGTTCATCACCTTATCTCTTTATTCCACACAGTATGGTCCATATAAGTCAATTTTATTTCTACTATGTGAACAAAATTTTTTTTTGCTGTAACTTGAGTATTATATTTTATAAATACAGTAGGCATTCATGTTCATGGCCTTATCATCTAGTTATTTTTTTCTGGAACATTCCATGAAACCCAATACTAAATTCTAACACATATATAGGTGTCCATGATTTATGTTTCCAGGATGGTGAATTAAACAATACTAAAATCCAACATTTATCTCAGAAATCTTTAGATGTCATTGTTTTTCATTAAAAAGCAGTAGACTTAGCTATCTCACTCAACCATATGTTAAATACACACAGTATATCATAGAGGTATCCCCCTGTGAATACACAGAAAAAAAATATTTAACATTACTTAAGGAATTTGAAGTTATTCATTAAATCTGCATTAGCAAAATTAGAGTCAGAAATGTTACAAGTCTTTGCTGTAATCATTAGGTGGGAAAAAATTTGAATCACAAATAAGTCAAGGTACCTGAGTTTGATAATTGGCCAAGAGGATTAGGATATTCAGAATGTTGTCACCCTGTCAGCATATTCCCCCAAGTTTTCCATTTTTTCTTTTACATTTAAGTTTGTGCATCTCTAAGGTTTCCTCATGAGCTGTATTTTGGATGCTAAGTATTTAGGGAAGCATTGAAAAGAAAACCAAATATCGAGAAATTCTGTACATGGAGTGCGTGATGAATTTCTTTGTCTAGGTACTGTATTTGTCAGTAAGGACATTTCAAAGCTTTGGAGATTTGGATCTTTGGACTTTAGTCTATTGTACATGGCTTTATTTTGCCTAAATCATCCACATTGTTTCAACAAATTAGCTAACGTTGAACATTTGTATAGCTCTTTAAGATTTGTAAAGTACTTTATATATATGTATACATTTATATTTAAACACACATGTATTTATGTATGTAACTTATTTGATCTCTACAACAACAATTCTGTGAAGTAAGTGTTAGTATTATCTTCGTTTCACTGGTGAGAAAGCTGAGGTTAAGAGACCATTAAGTGATTTATCTGGGATGCAGCTAGTAAGTATGGGAAATAGATTCTGAACTCAAATCTTCCTGATGTTAAGTCTAAACTGCTTCTCTAGTTCTATTTCCAAATAAAGGGATAAAGTGACATCATTACTTCTTTCCCTCTTCCTTTTGTCTTTGAAGATGATGGTAAAGGGAAGAACAAAATGAAATCAAGTGTGGAAGCCTAATGAAACTGTCATTAATTTCTGTGTCAAACCTTTCAGTTTAAAGAATAGATTATTCTGCTTCTATTGTTAAGCAATACAGGGTTTTGCTGTTTTGAAGAGCAGATCTTTGTTTCACACATTTAAAATGGGTCTTCACATTTTTTTTTCTAATTTTACTGTTTCATTTGTTGTCACACAAAACATTGCAATATGGATATTACAGCCCTGTTTCTGACCTAGCTTTCTATTATTATTTAATCAGATTAAATAGTTTCTGAAATTTTTTAGGGAAAATTATGTTTGGTTCAATATCCTTTTTTATTTTGATTTATTATATTATTGGTATAGGCGTATCCTTTAATAGTTCAGATCATCATTCACTTATACTTTTTTATTTTGGGCAATTCTTGTTCATGTACTTCTATGCATTATGGATAGGGAGTTCACCCAAAGTTTTGGGTACCTTCTTTTAGATCTCTTGACATTATATTGATGCCAAGTGTCATACATGCCATCCACTGGATATCTCTTACTCTTATCAAATGGCTTACCCACTTTTTCACATTATATTGTTTTAACCTCTTCATTGGTCATGTACTACATCCTACTCAAGCTACTATGGACCTCTCCATTGGTTCACTCCTCTGAGTGATCTACAGGTTTAATTCTTTAGAGATTGGTATTCCATGCCTCTCAGTCATACTGATCAGCAAAAATATATTGCTGTTAAGAGGCCTTCATATTGAATAAAAGCTTGAGTGTGTGTGTGTGTGTGTGTGTGTGTGTGTGTGTGTGTGTGTGTGATAATTAAAAGTATAGAAGAGTCAAGAATATCAAGATCAGTGAAAAAATTAATCAAGTGAAGGAAGGCAGCCTAGTAATCCCAGATTTCAAACTATAAAGTAGTAATCAAAAAAGCAATTTGATACTGTCTAAGAAATAGAATGGTGGATCAGTGGAATAGATTTGGTACACAATAAATAGTAGAAAATGACCATAGTAAACTAGTGTGGCATAAACCCAGAGATCTAAGCTTTTGAATCAAGAATGAACTATTTGACAAAAATTGCTGAGAAAACTGAAAAGCATTTTGACAAAAATGATGCAGAGACAAACATCTCAAATCACATACCAAGATGATTTAGACATAAAAGGTAATATCATAAGAAAATTAGGGGAACATGGAAAATTATAGGTATGAGATGTATAGACAAAAAAGGAGTTTATGACCAAACAAAAATAGAGGGATCAAAGAAACTATAATAGACAATTTTGATTATGTGAAGTTAAGATAGTTTTTAAACAAACAAAATCAATCCAACCAAAATTAAAAAGTAAAGTTAGAAACTAGGGGAAAGTTTTTTTGGTGACAAGTTTCTCTTAAAAAGGTCTTATTTCTTAAATATTTAGAAAATGGAGTCAAATTTATAAAAATAAAAGCAGTTCTACTTTTGATAAATGGTCAAAAGTCACAGACAGTTTTCAGAAGAAGAAATCAAAGTTATCTCTAGCCATACCAAAAAATGTTCTAAATCATTATTGATTAGAGAAATGCAAAGTAAAACAACTCTGAGGTACTACCTCATGCTTATTAGATTGACTAACATGACAGAAAAGGAAAATGATTAATTGTAGAGGGCTGAAACTATTGAGTCGATGCACTGAGGTCAGGACTGTCGAGCACTTGAGGCTAACTACTGATTGGACAATATTCTATGGGCATATGCTTGGAAAATGGCCCTTCCCACTATCCTGTGCTGGCTCAATGATTGGTGTATACAGAGGATTGTAGGAGGGACTAGGGAGTGGACTAAGACTAGCCAGGGTCACTCTTTGGCGGTAGATGAGGGAGAAGGCAGTTGCGGAGATTCTGCTTCCATCCTGTTCAATCCTGTGTCTAAAACCAAGAATAAAGACTAGGAACTTTTGCTTATCCTGACTCCAGCTGATTCTGGGGTGTCCTAGGTGCTAGCATGGTGGTCACAACAAATGGTGGAGGGTATGTGTAAAAATAGAGATACTAATGCTCTTTTGGTGGAATGGAGCAGCCAATTCTGGAGAATTTGCACTTAGGCATAAAAAGGTATAAAACTGTGCATACTTTTTGATCCAGAAATTTCATTAATTGATCTGTATCTCAATGAAATAACAGAAAAAGAAAAAAGATAAAAATGTACAAAAACATTTATAGCAGCTCTTTTTGTGATAGCAAAGAAGTAGAAATTGAGGGGATGCCCATCAGTTGAGGGAATGGCTGAAAAAGTTGTGGCATATGATTGTGATGGAATACAGTTGTGCCATAAGAAATATTGAGGAGAATGGTTTCAGAAAAATCTGGAAGACTTATATGAATTGATGCAGAATGAAGTAAGCATAATCAGGAAATTATTGTACACAATAATAGCCACATTGTAATGGTTGATCATCTGTGAAAGACTTAACTACTTCAATAAAAACAATGATCCAAGATAGTCCCAAAGATCTCATGATGGAAAATGTTTTACACCTCCAGATAAAGAACTAATGAATTTTGAATGCAAATTGAAACACAATATTTTTAACTTTTTTTTTCATGCTTTTTTTTTTTTTTTTTGCAATTTTGCTAATATGAAAATAATTAATCTCATGTTGCTTGCCTTCTCCATGGCTCTCCCCATGGATGGGGGGAGATATAATTTGGGACTAAATTTTTTTTAAAACATGTACAAAAGAAAGGGTTTATAAAACATGAAATGTTTCATGCCTGCCATCAATTTGAGCTGAGCCAGAAGCAAAGCACAGCTTCAAAAATGACAATATTAAGTGACATAGAACACAACTTCTTTTTTATTTTTAGGGGAAATTTTATTTTATTTTTTCCACTTACTAGTATTTTTTCCAATTACATATGAATATAATTTTCAACATTCACTTCTATAAGAGTTTGAGTTTCAATTTTTTCTCCCTTCCTCTTTCCCATTCCTGTTCCCCAAGACAGCAAGCAACCTGAAATAGGTTATAAATGAGCAATTACATTAAACATATTTCCTTATTAGTCATGTTGTGAAAGAAGAATCAGATCAAAAAGGGAAAAACACAAGAAAGAAAAAAAAAACAAAGTGAAAATATGCTTTTATCTGCATTCGAACTCTACATTTTTTTCCCCTGGATGTGGATAGCATTTTACATCTTTAGTCTTTTGGAGTTGTCTTAGATCATTGTATTGCTGAGAAGAAACTAAGTCTGTCAAAGTTAACTATCACACAATATTGCTATTATTCTGCACAATGTTCTTCTAGTTCTGCTCACTTCACTCAGCATCTGTTCATAGAATTCTTTCCAGATTTTTTTGACATCTGCTTATTCGTCATTTTAATAGCAAAATAGTATTTCATTATATTCATATACTACAATTTATTCAGCCATTTCCCAATTGATGAATACCCCCTCAATCTCCAATTCCTTGCCATCACAAAGAGAACTGCTAGAAACATTTTTTGGTACATATGGTTCCTTTCCCCTCTTTTATAATCTCTTTGAAATATAGATCTATTGCTAGAACAAATGACATGTACAGTTTTATAGCCTTTTGGACATAGTTCCAGAATACTCTCTAGAATGGTTGGATCAATTCACAACTTCACCAACAATGCATTAGTGTTCCAATTTTCTCAAGTCCTCTCTAACATTTATCATTTCTCTTTTCTGTCATATCAGTCAGCCTGATAGGTGTGAGATAGTATCACAGAGTTTTAAATTTAATCAGTAGCAATGTAGAACATTTTTTCCCATGATTATAGATAGCTTTGATTTCTTCATCTGAAAACTGCTTGTTCATGTCCTTTGACCATGTATCAGTTGGGGAATGACTTGTATTCTTCTAAAATTGACTCAAGAACCCACAATTTTGACCATACAATAGTAGTATAACATTAGTGTTATAGTACTGGGCATATATCTACATCTATATCCATATATGTATGCTTGTGTATCTGTGTATATAATGGAAAAAAAATCTCTACACATAGAATTAGAAATGATATAAAAATAATCTAGGCAAAAGTGTCCTTGCCTCATTACTTCTGCACTCACTGGGTATGTTGGTTCCTTTTCACCCAGGGCCTTGTTTCTGCAGCACAGGTGAGCCTGACATTCTTAATCAGCAGAGGTTCCCTTAGTCTTCCTGGACTCAGACCCCATGTTGTCTGGGAGGTGAAAGTTTCTGTAGTTCAGGGTGAGGCTCCAGCCAAACCCAGCTAGTACCAGGGTTTGCTACTTGTTGTTTCTGTGGAGCTAGCCTGAAAGTTTTTGCACTTCACACTGATTAAAACCCATCCTGAGGTCTTTTTAGGTTGTCCCTCAAGCCTTATTTGTTTTTTACCAGTCTATTTTCACCCTCAGGTATAAGTTTGTTCTGTTTGTAGGGATAATCAGGAGAGCTTGAAATTTTCTTACCTACTCCACCATCTTCCCAGAATCTTCCCCTCACTTTTTTAAACCTTCTTTTCAATTCTGGATGTCCTAACCCTTGAAGACAGCCGAGGGTGCTTTGTCTTTGGTACTTGTTTTATATTCCAAGAGGCTTAAGGAGCTGTGGGGATTGAAAAAGTCTAGTCTTTCATCTTGTTCGTGTGACCCAGAATCTGCTCACTAATGTGGATTTCTATCTTTTGGTTTCAAAGCTGTGGAACTGTGTCTAAACCATTTTAATAATTTCCAAGTAAAATATTCAAAAAAAGTTTTGTATTGGTCATCTGTTAGTTTTTTTATTCTATTTTTCTTGAAATTATAGTAAATATGCATTATTAAGTGTTACTTTTTCTTTTATCATGCTATCAAAATTCTGTTTTCCAAAGAAAGTGATATGGCTAATGTGTGGTGGAATTTAAATGCAAATATCTCTTTGACTTCCTGATATATTTCTCAGAATTTAAAAAAAAATGAAATTGTTCCTAAACACAATCAAAACATATTTAGGATTAATGTGTGTGTATGGGTGTTGACAAGATTGGAACAGCATTTTTGCTAATGGCTTCATTTAAAATGTAAGACCATGTTTTCAGTGGATTAAAATTCCATGGCTTTTGGAGATTTATTTTTAAATAAGGTCTGGGAGATTTTCATGGTTGCATGAACCTTGTCTTGTAGATTCAACTTTATTCATATTTTGTTGTACTGACACCTGCAGAAGAAAAAAAAAATAAAACTAAACTTCTTAATAGTTATCAGTAGAACTAACGTTTCTTGGCATTGATTGCCTCTCACACTATTTCCTTAGCATTTAGTGACTTTGGGAAATGGAAAAAGAAGCTTAGCTCATAATATGCTATAATTATATCCTCAGCAGAAGAACCCCTTGACTTAGGCATCAAATTTATTGAATGAAACAAAATTTTGATGGAAAGAAGGTGAATAATTGATCAATGATCATTTTCCACAAAGTTGTTGTTGAATCATTTTTTTCAGTTGTGTCCAACTCTTTTTTTTTAATAACTTTTTATTGATAGAACCCATGCCAGGGTAATTTTTTACAGCATTATCCCTTGCATTCACTTCTGTTTCGATTTTTCCCCTCCCTCCCTCCACCCCCTCCCCCAGATGGCAAGCAATCATTTACATGTTAAATAGGTTACAGTATATTCTGGATACAATTTATGTGTGCAGAACCGAACAATTTTCTTGTTGCACAGGGAGAATTGAATTCAGAAGGTATAAATAACCTGGGAAGAAAAACAAAAATGCAAGCAGTTTATATTCATCTCCCAGTGTTCTTTCTTTGGGTGTAGCTGCTTCTGCTCATCTTTGATCAATTGAGACTGAATTAGCTCTCTTTCTCGAAGAGATCCACTTCCATCAGAATACATCCTCAAACAGTATCATTGTTGAAGTATATAATGATCTCCTGGTTCTGCTCATTTCACTTAGCATCAGTTCATGTAAGTCTCGCCAGTCCTCTCTGTATTCATCCTGCTGGTCATTCCTTACAGAACAATAATATTCCATAACGTTCATATACCACAATTTACTCAACCATTCTCGAATTGATGGGCATCCATTCATTTTCCAGGTTCTAGCCACTACAAACAGGGCTGCTACAAACATTTTGGCACATACTGTGTCCAACTCTTAAGATTCCATTTGAGGTTTTCTTTGACAGACATACTAGAGTCATTTGCCATTTCCTTCTCTAGCTCATTTTACAAATGAGGAATTGAAGCAAATAGAGTTAAGTTACACAGGTAGGAAGTGTCTGAAGCAGGATTTGAACTCAAGAAGATCCACTGCACTATGTGCCTTCCACATAATGCCTATCACAATATAATGCAACAACCTAAAGTCCCAAGTGTTGCAAATTTTAGTATAAATGCTTTCATAGATTTCAATTTTATTTAATAAAACATTTTAATCTAAAAACTAAAAGCTCTAATAACAAAAGCTTATATTTAAAAAGCATTTTGTATTTTATGAAGATACTTTCAAATATATTTCCTCATTTAGTATTTACAATAATACTAAGAGATAGTTTGAGCACACATTCTTTAAGAAATTTTTTTTTAAGATAGTGATTCAGGTTCAAAGAGGATAAAAGTTTCCCAGTGTCACATAACATTAGAACAAAGTAGCAGAGTCAAGACTTGGAATTCCAGAGTCCTTTCCCATATATAATATGGCTTCCAGATCACTTGAAGGGATGTGGTTCAGTCTAGATAAAATGTTCATTTTTGGTATAAAATGACTTTTCAAAGCTCTTCTGAAAATTCATTGGATAAGAGATGAGAAAGACTTGAACAATCTGGGAAAATTTTGAAAGTATACATTTACCAAAGAATCCTCAGGTTTATGTTTATCTTTTACCCTTGGAGAGATTTTTGGATTACAATGGGAAAGGGTAGATGAGAGGGATGGGGAGGGTGAGGATGGGTGCCATCTCAATTTCATTGTGTTTTGTTTTTCTTTCTCAGTAGCAGAAAAAGGTGGTATATAGAATTGTCATTTGAATTCACTGAGGTCTTGGGAACCAAATTTGTACTGGAAACACTGAGGAGTCCTATACAGAGGTATGGGAAGCTGATCTGTGACAATACTGAAGAACTTGGAAGAGATTTATTTCAGACAAGGTCTGTTGTGAACTGAAACCACTGTGGGTAAAATCAAGCTGAAACTCAACTCCAGCATTTTCCTCTACTTGTATTCCCTCAGAGATTTCCTAAGGAAGTCTCTTATTTCTAACTTTTTCATTTTCTTTGCTCTTCCTCTTCCTCCCCTCTAAAACAAAACAAAACAAAACAAAAAACAAATGGGAAGATGAATAGGGCAACTGATCCAAGTGGCTATTTCCCTTTTCTTTTACTGTTTGGGTTTATATGTTTTTTGATTGTGTCAATAAATTGCAAATCCTGGGAGTGGTGGTGGATCCATTATGAAGAGAGAAAAATTAACATCACTAAAAGAGTGAAGATGATTTGGATTTTGTGTTTTTGGATACTTTAGGGGCACATTTAAGATCATGCCTCAACACTTTTTTTTGAGATGGGCCAACTTCTAAAAACTGGAGGTGGGTGAATTTTCTCTCTATGCCCTGATTTTGGAGAAAATAAGCCTTCAGAATAGAGGAATAGGTAACTTATGGGTAGTAGGAGAGCCATCTGGTGGCCAAATCATATATTATATTATATACCCTTAGATACTAAGAAGGCAGCCTGTTGGGGGTCTATAATGTCATAAACTTGAAAATACCGTACGTATAGGTATATATAGATGCATGTTTCTCTAACCTCCATCACTTAAGACACTTGTCACAATTACTCAATTAGTTTTGATTATAATTAATTTTAATAATTCTTTTAAAGCAATTGCTGCATTCTATGTGAAAGAGGGATCAATGGAATGATATTGGTATGTGAGTGATATACAATATTAGAATGTTTTTGGAACCAGAAGACCTACATGTGGAACTTGTCTTTGCTACTAACTTTGTGGGACTTTGGACCACTTGCTTCATCTGGGATACTAAATTTAAATTTTATAAAATAAGTCCATTGGATTTCCTTCCTTCCTTTCTTCTTCCCTGCCTTCCCTCTCTCTACTGCTCTCCATCTCCTTCCCTCCCTTTTTTCATCCTTCCGTACCTTCTTCCCTCCTTTTTTCTGTCTCTCCCTCTCTCCCTCCCTCCCTCTTTATTTCTCTTCCTCCCTTCTTTTTTCCCTTCCTTCCTTCCTTCCATCCCTCTCTCTCTCCCTCTGTCCCTCTCTCCCTCTTTCCTTCCCTCTCTCTCCTTCCCTCCTTCCCTTCCTCTCTCCTTCCCTTCCTTCCTTCCTTTTTTTCCTTCTTTCCTTTTTGTTATGTAACCAGCACACTGTACTTTTTCAGTTAGAATTATAATGATAGGGATACAACAGTTATGATTTTAAAAAATTACCATAATTACAATCAAAATGGCATGAAAAGTTTGTCAGCCAATGCATTCTAAATAGTGCCAACTATTTCTAATAATCAAAGTTGGGAGAGGGGAAATTGTGTCTGAAACACATAGTTTGGAGAATGACTGGACAGATTTTAAAATATTGATGTAATTGATATTTGTTTATCAATAAGGTACTATGAATATAAAGAATTCAGTGAAATATGAGGTCTGAATGAAGTGAGACAGAGGAGGAAATCAGAGCTAAATAATCTATATACAAAATGATGACAACAAGGCAATTAAACCACAATTAAGGAGGAATAAACTCTTAAGGCTAATAAAATGGACAACATTGGTACTAATGTATTAAAGCTATAGCACAGAGATTTTTTTTCTTTTAGCAAAGACTAAAAAACAAAACAGATGAATAATATGTGATAGTCACTTTGCCATTTTTTGTGTATGCCATTTTTTGAATTTGTTTGGATTAGTCTGATGAGTCAAAACAAAATTTGTTAATAGTAATAAAAAAAGGAAATGAAAAAAAATCAGTGCCAAGCAGTTATGCAAGATATTCCCTTCAAATTTTAGTTCAAATAATATCTTAGATCCTCTCAATTGCTAATACCTCAATTCCAAAATTTTTTGGTATTGGTATTGTATGTACTTATATGTGTATATGTTATTTCTATTTATAACATGTAATTTCATTAGGTATAGGAGTATTTTAATTTTTTTGTGTGTTTTCACAGAACAGTGTAAGAGGTTCTTTGTTGTATAAACATTTTATTTACTAAAAGGAGTAATGAAACATTTGTGTGAATGACATAAGTAAAAGCAGTTCAGAGAAAAACCTCCAAACACTTGAACAAAAACAAAGATTCTTGGGATAAAAGCTGTCTCTAAAATACATTAATCTTGGCTTAAGGTAAGGGTGGCTACAAGTCATCACAGAACAGCAATTCATTACATACAATTATATGAGGAGTTGTAACTGAGAAAGATTCTAAAAAAGTATAATTCAAAGAAGAACTTTGAGATTATTATATAATGACTCATTTTGAAGAGTTGACTAAACACATTTTTTTTTAAACATTGTTTATAGTTTGAGAGCTGACTGAGGACCTATAAATACTGTAGTTGATCTGGGTTATGTTTTGACTAGAGGAGCACTCTGTAGTTTCTGGGTGTTTATTGTAGACAAATAAACAGAATCTTTCTGTTAGGTGAACTTCTCGAGGGACATGCACTATCTTTAACTTAAGAGATGGAATTTTCTCAGAACCTAAATTGCATATCTGAAGAATTTTGTAATTATCAAGCTTATCACTGAAATATTTCTCAGCCAAAGGAACAGACTTGCAAAGTTGTAAACCCCAAGTTTAGAGCTGCTATTTCATTGAAAGAGGATAACACTGCTATTTGCTAAAAGCACTTGGTACTACTTCCATGGCCAAATAATAATAAAAAAACAGTTTTGTCCAATGGGTGCACAGAGAAGCCCAGAATAGCAATGGTTTTGTCTAAAAAGTGACAAGAGCAATGGACCAAGATGTAGGAAATTTGTTTGATATTAATATTTAATAGACCATCATAGTTCTATTTATTACATAAAGAATCTATAATTCAATAAATATTTTATCAGTGTCTATTGAATGCAAAGTGAGGTCCATATTAGATAAGTTGGTGGAAAGTTGCCCTTGAAGTCAGGAAGTCCTTAGTTCAAGTTCCAACTCAGATAATGCTCAATGAATTAAACAAAATCACTTAAATGTTCTAGACAACTTTGTAAGATTATACATTAGAGAGCAGTTATTGATCTGTATTGGCAGAGGCATTTCTCCTCAGTTTCCAACATCAGTGAAACTACACATCTTGTCAAAAAATGTATAGGTTATTTTAAGAAATGGGAGAAAAAGAAATAAAGGAGGATAGTGTAGATTTGTATTGGTTTCAACAAAATGTCTAGGTAGAGAAAACAGAAAAGTGAAGAAGTGATGGCCTAGGAGAGGACTGAGGGATAAAGGGACTGGAGAGCATGACGAAGAGCATGGTTTGGAGCCTTAAGGCACAGGAAAAAAGAAAATGATGAAAGATTAACATCAGATAAAGGATACCATTGTTTCAGTAATTTGTGTTTATATATTTTATGTATGTATATACATATATATGTATGTGTATTTATACATACATCTATACATATGTACACACATTTATATAATGAATACATACACATACATATATGTGTGTGTTTATATATTTGCAGTGTGTGTAGTTAGAGCAATTTCTTTTGCACTACTGTGGATTTCAGATTTTATATTATTCTGGGATTCCATACAATATAATCTGCAAATAGGAACACTTGGACAGTCCTACCTTCAAACAGGGAAACCTTTTTTGGTTTGGACTCTAAATAAGGGGCTTTAGAAAAGGCACAAGTAAGCACTTAAAATGAGTATATCTCCCTTTTTCAGTTCTTACATCATGACAATTCTCATCTGAACCCTAAACAAAGTTATCAATGAAATCACATCTATGTTACTCTGATCACAGAATCATTATATTTTTTAACATATGCTTTGGAAATACCTTGTTTGAGGAGAGTCTTCAAAGCCACATTTTGTTCTAGATTTTGTTCAATTTTTAAAGATCAATAAACAACAGACATGGTGAGCTTCTATATCACATCCGGAATTCTTAAATATGCTTCTCCCAAGGTTGATAGGTAAGAGTGGCAGGCAGCCGCCATCTGCATATGTACCAAGAAATTCCTGGGAAATTCCCAGGGAATACCTGGTAAAGATTTATCATCACAAATTCATTTGAACTAGAAGGTTTGCCTGTGCCATCTCCATTAATCTAGTGGGGAGGTACCAAGTCTAGCAATAGTATACTGATTTTGAAATTACTATGATATCTATCTTAATGTTTTCTTTTTTCCATAATTGATAGTTCTGACTTTGTGAAAGAGGTAAATTCTCACCCAAGAATTTCCTATAGAAGTCACAGAGTTGATCTATAATGAAAGAATGGCATGAAATGGAAAAGAATGGCATTGTAGGCAGACGCTACCCACAGATTTCTCTTGATCATGGTGTCTGTGTCAAAGTTCCCGAAGTAACCTCCATGAATTATTATTTTAAGCTAACGAAGAGTTGGATGTTTATTACATAGCCTGGTCACTCATTCTTGCTGCAAATATTTAAGCTTCTTTAGTTGCAGTGCTAGATTCTAAAGACAAATAATTCTTTTTTTCTAGGTTTATCAGTTTATATTTGTGTAATCTACCTATCTATCTATCTTCATATAGAAATATATTGACAATAACTTTATTCTATGTTTATCAGTTTATATTTGTGTATCTCAATCTATCTTCATATAGATGTATATGTGTACATGTGTATTTCTAGATGTTATATATCTATTTTTCTATCATTTCCATGTTATGGACTTTGCAAAAACAATAACAACAACAAAATAAAACTTATTCATGGGATTTTAGGGCAGCAAAACAGCTTGAAACTCCAGATGGTTGATAAAGTCTGAAAACAGGCCGTTTCACCCTGTAGTGCCATTTTCTGAAACTGACTCTAGCTTAACAGCTGTACAAGAACACAGTAACAGACGGGAATACTTGACATATTTATAAACAGGAAGAAAATATTTCCAGTGCTCAGAGGCACAAATAATCATTTTTAAAGTAACATAATATTGTCAAACACTGGGGGACAAGGGCTGATACAAGTCCTTTTTACTTGGCACCCTTCATCTTCTAAATATGTATTCCACTATCTTCCACAATTGCTGTTTTAATTTAGTAACATGCCCACAAATGGAACTTTGATTTACCTCTCAATAGGAAAGGTAGGCAGATAATCTTTGACCCTGTCTGCTCCTTGCCCTGGTCTTTAGATTTCACTGACACAGCCATATAGTTAGTCAGCAGTCACTCAACAATCATTTATTAAGTGCTTACAATATGCCAGGCACTGGGTTAAGCTCTGGGTATACAAAGAGCAAAAATGTTCCTCTCTCTTTCTCAAGGACTTCATTTTCTAATTGAGGATACAATATGCAAGCAACCATGTATATATAAGATAAATACAACATGGATGGAACCTTTTCTCAAGGGTAATATATAGATCATGGCTGTATTTTAGATTGTGTATGTATCTGCCCTTCTCAGTCCAATTAGATTTATTTAAAGCTATAAGATTTTAAAATCAGGATTTTTTTCTTCAAAATTAGTTATTAAAGACTTAGCCCATGCACTGACAATCACTTTGGTGCCAGAAGGCTATCAAAAATGACTTTTAACTTTAGATTCTCCTTTTATAGTTTTTAGGAATAAATCTATATGTTTTTTCCCCTCTCCTTTTTCATTGCATTGCCACCATTTGTTTATCAATCCAATCATCCATTTATTTATTTTTCTATCCATATTCAGTATGATTTATCTATCAATCAGTCAATATATCTGTTGATCTATTTATCTATCATCTTTCTTTCCCCCCAAAATTATCTTCTCTTAGGCTCATAGAGGAATAGAGCATCTTTCGATAACTTTTACTCCATCTATTCTTTCTATTAAAGACACATCTTTTGAGACTTCCTACAAATTTTAATTTAAATTAGAATTTTTTAGAATTAATTTAAAATGAGAAATCATGAAGAAACTGAAATAATTGTCCAATTTTTAGTGAAGTTAATGCTGGATTGAAGATATATGATTCATAAGCTGTGAGTAGAAAAAGAATCTATTTTAGGTGAAATTCTCATGATACACATGCTAATTCTTACTGCTTATTATTCTCCTTATAGTGTTTTTAGAAACATAAATGACAAGATCTGACCTAATGCTATATGAATTCCTTCCTGTTTTCTGCCTTTTCCTTTAATTTTGTGTATTCTATGGCTTGATTTGAAAGTTCAGAAAATCTGAGTTCAAATATTAAACCTGAACAAATTAATTTAACTTCTTGGGCCTCACTTTTACCATCTATGAGGACCAAATGCATCTCTAATTATTATGCAACATTTTGTTTACCTTTATACTTTTCTTTAGAAGGGTTCTCTCCCTTGGCTCACTCCTAATCATTAGCATGTGTCAACCTAATTCCTGGATGGGATGAGTATTTAACAGTAGTAATGCAATCTGGGGAAAGGTGCTAGATTATTAAAAAATATTAAAAGTTTTACCTATATTAAATTAAAATATAGCACCACATATTAATTACATTAAACATAACAAAAATTACATTAATAAATATTAAGTGATTATGTATAAATTAAATACATCAAGTATATTAAACATTTTTTCATATTTAAAAATCTCTTTCTCTATACTGTGTTTTAAAATGTTGTTTGGTATTGTTTTGGTTTTGCTAACTGCTAGAACAAGTCTGGGGATTCTTGAGATTCTTTTAGTGGGAGTGTGAGATCAAAACAATTCTCACAATAATATTAAGATGTTATTTACCTATAGAAATATTCTTCTCTTTTCCAAATGCATATTTTTGTGAGGCCAGTTTTTTCTTCATATATAGCATCACAACAGATTGAATGCAGAAGCAGAAATGAGAATCCAGCTATTAAGTCATACACTAAAGAGATTTGCAAAATATGTAAAATAATGCTACTCCTTTCTCTAAATTGTTTGCTTTAGAAAATGCAATTATTTTTCATAAAATTATGTTATCTGTAAACATATCTTTTAAGTGAATTAATATACTTTTAAAAATGACCAATTTCAATTTTGAATATAGTGAATATTGATAGATATAACCCCCATACATACAAGTTCTTTGGGGTCTTCAATAACTTTGAAGAGTGTAAAGGGGTTCTGAGACCAAAAACTTTGAAAACTATTGCACTAGAAGGACTCAATGAGGCTTAATTACATTTCTGAGCAATTAACTAGACTGCTGTCTAGAACAAAGGTTTTATATGTATATATTAGACAGATAGATAACTTTTTTTCAGACATGAAAGTGATACCTTTTTTGACAGATCTATAATAAAAGCCTGTTTATATGGGCCTTCTTTCAATGCAGAGAACTATTTCATCATATAAAAAAAATGGAACTATATGGTAGAAATAAAACCCTCTCTAAGTAAAAATTTATATTTGTTATCCTTTGCTTGCCAATCCCAACATGGAAAACCTTTTAAAACCTGCCTTTCTCACAAGTACCTCTCCTAGTATCTGAGTTGATTGTGTTTTTAGTTCAACTTAACTCAGGTTTTCAATAGAACTTGACATTCATCTTATTAGTAGGTCTTTTTCAAAGTGTTGACACAACTGTTAGTTTTGAATGGCCTTGAACAGTTCTTTTAACATGTAAACATTTGTCTGGCTTTTCATAGATGGGCAGGTTTCCCCATATGGGCTTAAAGAAATTCCTGTTTACTTAGCAGAAGGGAGAAGAACCCAAAGTTCCTGTTACTTCAACAGAACATATGTTAGTATAATTCAAATGGCTCAAGTCCTGTACAATAGGTTAAAAAAAATATTGCTTGGGGAATAAAAGCTACTATAGATGTTTCAGGTTTCAGCTGTTCTCCATAGAGACTTAAAGAAATATGCTTTTTTCCTTCCTTTGATAGAGACTGGTTTGAAAAATTGTTCTAACAGTCAACCATACCCTTTTATTTAGTTCTGTGTAATCTGGGTCATCTATTCACATGGTACTTGAATTCAATAAGGTTACATTCTAAAAGATTATAACCCTTGAAATAGAAAAAAAAAACAAATCCATTCCAATTTTCCTTTCCATTTATACAGCAATCAGAATATTTTGCTGGGATTATGAAATTAAACATCAACCCAAATAAAAAGAGGGGAGATTATCACACTATTTTTATCAATGAAATCAAAGGCCTATGAGTAATATATCTCTCCCCTAAGTAATTGGGAATAATAAATTCTTTTCTACAACTTCACTACAACTATTACTATATTATTATTATATAGCAATAGAGGATAGTTATAAACACTATTGTAAACACAACAATAAAGACCTGACTTGTAATGGGCTGAGGCTTGAGTTGATGCACTGAGGTCCCAAGCACATGAGGCTAAATAGTAATTGGACCATACTCTATTAATATGTAAGCTTGGAGAAAGAATGGCCCCCACCCACTCTTTGTGCAAGGGAAATGACGATTTTGGTGGGTGGAGGCAGGGGAGTGGAAAACTGACTTTATTAAAATTTGTTTTTAAAATAAATTGTTAATTACTCTTTATAATAAAGAATAAAAAAGAAGGAAAGATGTTTTATAAAACTAACCAACATATAAAAAATTCTGATATATAGGCAGTATTGAACTCAGGATTCCCAGACTCAAAGAAGTATTGGGAGGATCTTAACACATTTAGCCTTTTGGCCAAGTTTATTTATTATAACTTTGTTTTATTTAGCTTCGATTTTTGTTTTCTTTATTCTTACACTGTTGTAGTCGTGTATAATTGTCTTTCTAGTTCTGTTTGCTTCACTTTGAATAAATTCATGTAAGTCTTTTCAGGTTTTCCTTGGATTCATTATGCTTACTATGTCTTATAGCACAATGATATGCCATTATTCTTATACTTAGTACAATTTGTTTAGAAATTCTCCAATCTAAAAGAATTTACTTTGTTTCTAGTTCTTTGTTGCCAAAAAAGCAAGGGTTTTGCTTCATAGGAGGTCTTTTTTTTTTTTTTTTTTTGCCATACATCTCTTTGGAATATAAAACCTAGTAATGAAATCTCAGGGCCAAAAGTTATGGTCATTTAGGCACTTCCATTTCATACTTACAAATTATTCTCTTTAATAGTTGGACCAATTTACAGTTCTACCATAAGTTCATTATTTTGCCCATTTTCCCACAACTCAATATTAATTATTCCTATCTTTTCTTATCCTTAACAATTTCCTAGATGTGAGTTGAAATCACAGGGTTGTTTTGATTTATGTTTTTCTTTTTATTGGTATATTCTTTGGAGCATTCTTTCATATTATTAGTTTACAATTCTTTTGAGAACTGTTTGTTTATGTCCTTTAGTTACTTACTTATTGGGGTCCTGGCTTTTGCCAATTTTTGTTAATTGTCTAGGTATCTTGGATACCAGGCCCTCTTCAGAAATATTTTATATGACTTTAATTTAAAATCAGAAATGGAAAGCTACCATCCAGGGAAATATGATGATAGCCACTGGAAAACTGGGAAAACACCTGGCTTCAGGCTAGCAGCCAGCTGTCTAGGCATGGCCAGTGGAAAGAAAACTGCATAAACTCCCAGAGGATGTTGCTTCCTCTGTTGAAATTCTTCTCTTTTAAATATAAAAAGATACCTCTTTCTATACTTTTGACAAAGAGAAGGAACCATGGTATAGAATATTGCACATAACATCAGATTTTTAAAAAATATTCATCAATTTTGGTGAATTTTTTCTTTTCTTTTTTCTTTAAAAATTGTTTGTTTTAAGAGATGACTCTCTGGAAGGAAAGAAGAAGAAATAGTTGGGCAAATCTGGGCAAAATAAAAACAAAAGATATTAATCAAAATCTATTTTTAAAAATTCTTTTTTTTTTCTTTAAAAGCCATTTTAGGTCCCACCTCTTCTATGTAGCTTGTCCTGATCTTCTAAACTGAAAATCCCTTTCAGATTTTCCTAGAATAAGTCACTGAATCTCTTCTGTGCCTCTACCCTATTTTGCAACACATTTGGCTTATCAGTATATATCCTGTAACCCCTCCCTATGACTGGTACACTGTAAGCTGCTTGAGGACAAGAGTAATACCTTGATCATGGCAAGAAATTAAAAAATTGTTTATTAAAGCGAATTTAAGACTGTAACACAAAACTCCTTATGGATACAGGGTAGCCAAATCATTACCTTGAATACACTGGAAATAAAATTAGAAAATAGGATATAACATTGTAATACACAACATGCAAACTCTAGCAATTGGTAGTCTTTGGCACACTTTGATGTACTGGTAGCACTTAGGGAATGCCATAACTATCAGCAAAGACTTGCTTCACCTGTCCTCAAGCCTTTGGCAACCTTTACCCATTCTTCCTTTCTTAGGATTATTTTTCCAGAATATCAATATCTAAAAAAAATTTTAATATCTAAAACTTATTTTCAGATTATTGCTACAAGTTAAGGGTTGAGAAAACTGTTATATCGAGATGACCAATTAAAGTGCAAAAGAGGATTGAATCATGGAAAAAAGCAATTACAGATGAATATCTCTATTTAAGAAACAATTTTTAGTATCTCTCAACAGTTGCTTGTTTAAATGCTCCATACTATTCTAATTTTCTGTGCTCAATTGAATTGAGAAGCCAAGCCCTAATTTTTTTTCCTTTTAAAAATTTTTATTAGTATTTTTTTTTTGCCAAATACCTGCAAAGATAGTTTTCTACATTCACCTCTGCAAAACTTTGTGTTACAAATTTTCTCCCTCCTTCCTCCCTCTCCCTCCCCAAGATGGCAAGCAATCCCATATGGTTAAACATATGCATTTCTTTTAAACAAATTTCTACATTCATCATTCTGTGCAGAACTTGACCTTTTTATTTAACTTCTCTTCTAGTGGTCAGAAAAATAGAATCATGAATTTAGGACTGAAGGCCATCTTGTCTAATCTCAGCATTTTATAGATAAGGAAACTGAGAAGTAGGAAGATTAAATAACATTTCTGTGGTCATATAGCTAATAAGTAGAAAAGCTAGAACTTGAACCCAAACTCTAAATCCAACATGTCTAATGCATGGCACTTTCATAGGTGACCAGTATATTTATACTGTCCTGATCAATCTTCCTAAGGGAAAAAAAAATCAGTATGCTTGGAACAGGGAAAAGAGTGTTGGCTCTGACGACAAGATCTGGGTTCAAATACTGCCTCTGATGATAATTACCTTCTTGAAATTGATTGAATCACTTACCCTCTGGGTCTCAGTTCCTTCAACTGTAAAATGAGGGAACTAGGGTAGGTGGTGTATGGAATCCCTTCCACATTTAGATCTATGATAAATTAATTAAATCCAAGATTTACCAAATTATTAATCTTAGAAGCAACTACATTTTAAAGGTATTTCATCTCTATCCTGAGAGGTGGGGAATGTGCTGTAATACAATGTACTGATCAAAGAAGAAAATGGCAACCCCCTCCAGTATCTTTGCCAAGAAAAACCCCAAATGGGATCATGAAAAATCAGACATGACTGAAGCAACTATGCAGCAATACTAATATATTGATATCCTTCCTTTTGGGTGTATCTTTAGCTATTCCCTCTCCCCCCCCACCCACACACATACACTCACACTCACACACACATACCCTTAAATTCTCTTTTGATAACAAAGAAATATAAGAGATCATCTAGTCTGCCCTTTCATTTTACAGAAAAGGAAAGTGAGGTCCAAATAGATAAACTGATATAGGTAGTAAAACTGGGATTTGGACTCAGGTTTTCTTAATAAATATTTACTGCCTTTCTACCATCCCACATTGTCTGAAGTTCTATAGTGAGAAATTTCAGGGATGTTGAAGGCTTGCTTGTCTCTTACTTATTAGTAATGCCCAACTCAATCAAAAAGCAACTACCAAGAGAGAATGTAGTTTAACACAGAAAAATGCATTTTCATGGATGGAATTTCAGGCACTAATAGATTTAATATTTTAGGGTATGTATTACCTATCTGTGGACTGAAAGAAAAGATGTGGTCTCACAGATAATAAACAGGCCGGTGACTTCTCTTCTTATTATTATTATTTTGTAAAGCAGTTGGGATTAAGTGATTCACCAAGATCACACAGGTAGCAAGTATTAAATGACTGAGACAAGATTTGAACTTAGGTTCTGCTGACTTCAGAGCCAGTGCTCTTTCAATGGATTGTGTGATCTAGCTGCTCTCTAGGCTGGTGGCTTTTTTACTTGACTCTTGCCTAGAAAAATGTCGGTCTAAATAATAATCATTTTATTTCTACTGGTTAAAGTTTTTTTCTTTTTTATTTACAGAGATTTGGGTGCCTTTGTTAAGCAGTCGTAGAATTCTGTCAGTTATGAGCCAAAGTCAACTTGAATAAATTGTAGACAGAACACATCATTTCCTGCTATTATGTTTACTTAAATATTTCTTAATTATATTATTTTAAATATTTCTTAAATATTTTTTGAAAATTTCCAAAAACCCTCTGCATGCCTCTAGATTTGAAACTGTAAAATGATCATGACTGATGTAGAGAGATGTACCACTGAAGTGTCTAGGCTGCATTTATCTAGCCAATGGCTGAGGGGACCACTGAGCTGAAGTAAACACAGCTGGCATTAACTCAAACCTCAGCGTGATGACAGATTACAGGAAATTCTGAGCATTTATGAAGAATACTGAAATGCTTGGCTCCAATAATGAGATCGAAGGTGAAGATAGCAGAGGGTGGGGATTAGATGGGTAATAGTTTTATGGAGTTGGAAAACTCTTATATTGCTCTAACCTTGAAAAGCCTTTTGTCCTTTTTCTCCAAGACACCAGAAATGCGATCAGACCAAGAGGAAAAAGTCAGAGGTTTCCAAGATCCCTACCTGTCACTATATTAACTAAGGTCCTCTGATAGTTCCAGGGATTGTTTGGTATTTAAGTCAAGAACATCACACACCACAGGAGACACCAGTTTTTCTACCAAGTGCGCTTAGTGACTGAGCAATATCTGCCTTTATATTGTGTTGAGAAATTTCATGGAAGGGAAAGGGATTAGGGGAAAGATCTGATTCACAGCGTTCCATCTCTGGGGATTTGGAAGAGATGAGATGGTCTTCTTGGGCCAAGCATCATGAGAGAGATTGTTACTGAGGTATTATCCATGAGCTAACAATACTTGCTATTTTAACGGATGTAGTCTTTGATTTTTACTACTCAGCTGAAGATTAAGTCATTTATTAACAATGATTTTATAAAAGGATTAAGTAGTTCCAAATTGGGGGGAGGAGTAGGAGGAATGGCAGAAAAATAAGAAAAAGAGAATCTGAAACAGAGGATTACTACAATAGAAACCCTCCCTCTCGATACACAGATTTTTAATCTTAAGGTTTTCAACACATTATTTTTAGCAAAGTTAAGAAACTCTGAATGCTTAAAAAAAGGAAACTGAAATTTCACACATTGGCTTATATATGCTGCTGACTTCCACAAACTCCAATTTTATCAGGAGACAGACCTAATGACACAGTGAAGAAGTTGATATCTTAGTGGTACTTAGTTAAATGTTGATAAAGCCATTCTCATTTTTTCTCTCTCTTTCCCCCTCACCCTATTTTTGACGCTCTGTCTCTCTGTCTCTGGTAGTAGTAGTAATGATGGTAGTGGTAGATATCAATTGTAGAATATTATAGCTTTTACTCAGAGAGTTGACCTGATAGTTTTTTCAAGGACTCAAATTAATTGATAAAAGAATGAACAACTCATTTCAGGTTCAAGAAATTTAACAAGAAATATGTTAAGGCATTCACTAATTTCTCTAGAAATATTTGCTTTAATTCTCTTTGTCCAGCAGATGGCACACCTCACTCAATAATGTGCGGTAGAACTGGGTATAGCTCAGTGGCTATTTAGAATTTAATGTCCTGAAGTTATTCTGCTGTTATGAAATAAACTCCATCCCGTCTCTCATTTTTACCTATGGCTATTATTGTCAATATCTGCTTCAAGTTTTGGAATCCTAGCAGAGATGAGAAAGGTCACATTAGACAGTGAGGTAGAATAGAAAGATGTAAGGAATTCTGCAGCTTTTCTTTCTTCATGCTTTGTTTTTTTAGTAATTTTCCTTTTCTAATGACCTCTCAGGGATTGACCAACAATATATCCCAGGCCAAGCCCCACTTGGTCATTGTTTGGACCCCAAATGTAATTAGCAGTTGTTTCTGTTTTGATCAGAAACCCAGAAAGTCTTTCTCCTACCAGATATATCCAAACACACACACATAAATATATATATTTTGACTAGGTAAAAGGGGCCATTCTCTCACTCATTTCTTACTTAGCCTTAATTACTGATTAAGTATTGTCTCAGTCAAACTAAGACCTGTTAAAGATCTTTAGCTTAAAAAAGTCAAGTCTCCACTGAATCCAGGGCCGTTTCCAGTCATCCTGATTTATATCTGGCCATTGGGCCCAGAGGGCTCTGGAGGGGAAAGTGAGGCAGGTGACCTTGTACTTCCTCACTTAATTCCTCCTCCTCACTTCAATTCACCTGCGTGTCATGACATCACTTCCCTGATAAGAACGAAGGACTCAATAACAGTTGTTTCATTTATTGAGCACTAACTATGTGTCAGACACAGGCACCAGGTACTAGGGATATAAATACAAGTGCCAGATTATTGCCTGTTTACAAAGAGTTTTCATTCTAATGTAGGAAGACAATATATGAAAGGGAGGTGAAAATCCTGAGGGGAAAGTGTCCTCATAGGGTCATTGTGAAAAAGTCACAGAGGCTGGAGTGAGTCCTTCCTTAAAAGGGAGAGTCCAGTAAGAAAAATAAAAAACCTGAATTTGGGTGCTAGTCCCACCCTTCTCTAGGTAGAAGAGCATGATATATAAGAAAGAAGAATGAAATCACAAGAGCTGTGTCCAAATCATTCTCTATTTTTAAAATTTCACTGTCATTCCTTAACTGTCTTTCCCTCTGTCCCCATGGGCCTTTTCTCCATTGATGAATTTTTCCTGGAAACTCCATTTTGAGGAAAGGTCCAATACCAGTCATTCTGCACTCTCTGGATTTTGCTCCTGTAAGGGTGTTGCCCCCTCTCAATCTTTCCAGCTTCCTTTTCTGTATTGTCTCCTCCCACCCCATTAGAATGTAAATTCCTTAAGAATCTTTTCTTTTTGCTTCTATTTATGTCCCTGGCTCTTAGCACAGTACTTGGTGTGTAGTAAATGTTCAATAAATATTTATTAACTAGTGAGATAGAATGTTAACTCAAAAAGTAAGCACTTAATAAATGGTTATTCACTTGCAGACTAGCAAGGAAAGATGAGACAAGGGAAGGTAAGAAAGCAAGAGTTACTGAAAAGAGAAGAATGGAGAAAGGGGAGAATCTAGTGAGTGCCCTAAGTATTAGGATTTTGGTTTGGCATATTTTCAAAACATTGCTTTCCCCTATTCCCTCCTTATTGAATCATAGAGTTCTACAGAAAGGAGACTGAAAAGTCCAATGCTTTTCTCTTCTACATTATTTGAACCATAGGCATCATCCTAAGAGTTTGAAGTTATACATGAAAGTGGGTATTAGTAAAATTAATTGAAACCCATCAGTCTTTGATGGAAGATATTGACATTCTTTTAAATTTCCACATTTTTCTTCTGATCCATTATGTTCTTTCCTAACTAAAAAAAATTTAATAAGTCTTTTAGACTTAATTAAGATAGACATTTATAAGCAATATGAAGAAATATGAATAACCATGTCAGGTAAATACCATTATTATACTCACTTTACAGATTAGGAAACTGAGATGGAGAGAAGTTAAGGGATTTACTCAGGGTTAAATAAATATAAGAGACAGAATTTTTATTCAGGTCTTCTGGACTCCTAGTCCAAGTCCAAATACCCACCATCTCAGACTCCATGAAAAGTTCGGATTCATCTACTTTCATAAAAAGGAATTGCTTTTGATGAGGTTTAGATTTGGGGTACCCAAATGAAATTAGGGTTTCTGGTGGTCAGGGAGTTAAATAAGGTCGAGTGGCAGCATAAGGGTAGGGAATTAAATGAGGTCTAGTGGTGGCACAAGGGTAGGGAGTTCTGAGGATTCCTTTTCTGGTGGTGCAAGAGTCCCCTGTAAAGGAATTTACAGACCCGAAAACCTAGATTGATAAAAGAGATTTATTATGGGGATTGGAAGTAAGGTTCAAGTCTAGTTAGTAAAAGGTGTTAGGTAAAGAGAGATTGGCACTGGAAACAGTATTCCAGTGGGCAGAGGCTCCTTGGGATGCCAAGTATGGCATAGCTGGCATGTTTGGAACCTCTGCCAAGAGAGGGTTTTAGTTTGGCTCTTTTATAATGGGAGCTTTGACTACAAGCTGAAGGGGGCTCATGGATGCAGTCCCAGGTTGGCTCCTCACTGTTTCAGGTAGGGCTAAAATTTGAATTGAATTCAATGGGTTTCAGGACTGAGCCGACCCCACCCAGATAATAAAGATGAAACTGTACTTGGGGGTGCAGTCCCCTCACTGAGGCAGAGTTGAAGAAGGTTTTCTCCTTTAAGGATTTTTCAGAGTTTTAGGATTCTCTCTTCAGCTTTCACTGAAGAAACTATAATCAATGTATTAAAACATGAACAACTCATCTTTAGTTAAATTATGAGAGAGAGGACATTGATTAAACCAGCATCAAAAGTGTAAACACATGCATTTCCAACTATTTTATTCCATATTGCACTAATGTAGATTATTAGTAACCTACTCTTGAATAGAAAAAAATTTCTGCTTTAAGGTATTCATGACTAACAAAGTTTGAGTGGAATCATGTATTATGAAACTAAATAGTTCTTCCAACCCTAAGTCTTACAATTTTATAACTCCTGTCAAAATGCCAAGGGATATAAATACCTCCACTTGTCACACACATCTATGAAGTTTTTTTCTTACCAATTTTTGCCATCAACACAATGTTTTCTACACTCAGAATTTATCCTGAGGGCTCCAGAGTTGTAGAGTTTTTATGGCAGAGCTCCCTTAAGATGAATTTGATGACATGATATCCTGAATTGGAAACTAATAAGGAATTCACATAAACTTGAGAGAGAAAAAGGGAAAAAAAGATGAGAAGGAAGATGAGGAAGAGAAGAAAAGGAGAAGAGGCATGAGAAGGAAATGGGGTGGGGGGAATGAGGAGGAATAAGAAGATTAAAATAGTTCCTGGAAGTTCTAGTTAGATAGCTAGTCTATCTAACTAAAGAGCTTGTCACCTGAGACAGAGAATCTTCTACTGGATAGGAAAGCACATTTTGGCCAAAGCTTTGAAAGCAACGATCTTTCCCTCAGGGGAAAGAGTTATCAAAGGTTTTTCTCTAGGAAAATTTTCATGTCCCTCTTTCTCAGTGATTGTTGATCAGTGATTTTTGCTCTATAACAGAATTATAGTGGGGAAAGTCTTGGAACTTTAAGCTAAAGGAATATAACAGAAGACACTCATTCCTCTATTAGGAAGAGATATCATTCCTTTCAAAGTATCCAACTAGCATTGTTAGTTGGAAGCAGGGAGGAGTTCTGTGATTTCATGCTCTACGATCCAACACTACAACCTATGAAATATTGCAGCTCTATAACATATATCCAGCAATGACCCTCTGTGACCAAAAGACTAGCAAAGCAATGCTAAGCAGCAAGCAACCATGTGGGACCAAGAAGGATCAGTGACTGGGAAACTATCACATAGGACCAAAAGAGAGCAGGTTTAGCAGAAGCAGGGCTGTGACATCATTAGAAGCTTCAGAAGCATGAGTTGATTTATATCCCCTAGCACTTAGTATTATTTTGGTATATAGAAGGCCCTTATTAAATGTTTATTGATTGATTGGCTGAGGTAAATAATCTGAAAATTTTTACATGTCCCATAAGGACAGGTCACTTAGTCTCTTAAGCCCCAGTTTTCTCTTCTGTAAAATGAAAGCATTGGATTAAAAAAAATCTTTAAGTTCTCTTTTAGTTCTATATTCTATGATTCCAAGATCAGAACTTTTCCCCCACTATATTCTTGAAATGAATACAGAGAATTGACAGTTGGAACAAAGTAAGAATTAAAAAACAATCAGGATCTGATGATTCTTTGACTGCCTTTTGCTATCCTGATTTACATTTAAATGTAAGGAGCTTCTTCTGGCATCCTGACATTTTTCAGTAATAAAAAAGATAGAAATAAGAGAGCTATACAGCTGTAAGAACCCAATTTAATTAAAAGGTTAATTCTTTTCATAGGTCAAGAAGATGACTTCTGAGTCATACTTCAGGAACAGAGTTTTTAACACTGTGAGGTATCATTCCATCGTGTATGCAGAAGGTCTACTGAAGTTCAAACAGGCTCCAAAGGAGAGAAGATTGAATAAGATAAAAGAAGGAAAACACATTCACTGGACATGATCTGCCTAGCATTTTATTTTCATTTTCATATTTTGTGCCTGCTCAAATGAAAAAAAAATTGCTCATTTTAGAGTTACTGAAGACCATTTGAGGGAACTAGTGAGGGAGCAAAGAAAGAGGGCTAATCTAAAGTGATGGACTTGTTTAGAGAGAAAGTCAAATGCAAAGTGGTGCTGTGGAGGTAGAAATGGCAAGATCTCACAACCTAGGTTGAGGAGAGTGAAAAGGTGAGAATAATATCTAGGAATGAAGCTGTGGGACTGAATAGTTTCTTTGTCTGTTTGTTTCTGTATCTATTTGCTTGTCTCCCTCTATTTCTGTCTCTGTTTGCCTCTCTCTGTCTCTGTCTCTCTGTATCTGTCTGTTTCTCTTTTTTTTCCATCTGGAACATAAGCAACCTTTCTCCCAGGCATTCAGCAGAGAAAGAAGGAACCTCTTTCCTCCTGATAGAATATATGTTTGCTTAGATGAGACTGTCTAGATCTCAATTCTATTTCTTTTGTTTCATGTTTCTTTCTCTGAACACAGATGACTGAACAGCAATTTTCACATATTTCTAGCATTGGAAACTACTTGTGGGTCTTAGAACTCTTGGGCCCAAGTGTTACTTGTGCAAAAAGTGATCTACAGAAAAACTTTTCAGAGACTATGACTACCATCAGGACAATATTATGCATGAAAGTAGTAAGAAAGTTCAGACCATGGACTATCTTGCAAGGACATCTAGATTGGTGGCACAGACAATTTGGATCATGAGCAATGAAATAGCTGTTCAATAGTCCTATAAGGCTCCTGAGAATCACAGGATTATGTTTCCAGATTTAGAGGTAAAAGGGAAATTAAAGATCGTGAAGTGCTCATGTTACAGGCTTAGAAAATGACCTGACTAGTCATGTAACTAGTAAAAAGTCTGAGGCAGAATTTGACTTCCTTATCTCTTGGGAAATTATAATGGAAATGATAGGTACATTTTTCAGATATTTGTAATTATGTCCTTATGAGTTATTATTATTATTATTACTAGTGTGTATTTTAAGATTTCACATGATAATGCTTTGTACATTAAGTAAATTTTATAAAAAGGGACATCTGTTGATCCTTTAAGGGAAGATCTTAGATATATGCCTAACTTTTATTCAAGAGATGTTCCTTATAACTCTACTCTATGATGGAGGAGGAAATAATTATCTAAGAAGAGCAGAACTTGATCCTCATGCTTTGGGCTCCCTGAAAACTTGAATGTAGTCCACATGAATTCAGAGCTGGGGCTAAGAAACCCTACTCTTACCACTAAAAAGTGGTAAGAGATTATTCTTCCATCTCTCTCTTCTTTTCCTTCTTCCTCTCCCCTTGGTCTTATAAATACTATTTTTTTGAGGATAAATTATTTCCTATTTTCTTCTCACATGGGGGGTGGTCTATATTGTATGCATGAAAATTCTGATATATTTACATGAGCTTATAAAATGGAGTTTCTGGATCTCTTAAATTGAGGAATAACCCCATAAAGTGAGGATACACTATAAATTCAGGAAGGAGAGAGTATTAACTAATTGGGATAGCCTGAGAAAGTCATGATCTCACTTTCACATTTTTTAACTTTCTCCTTCACGTTATCTCCTTCCCCTCCCATCTAAGACCACCACCTACAATACATCAGGCTGGTAGTATAACAGCAGATGGTTAGCTAAAGCAATGGGGGGGTGACAAAGATACCTCAGGATTTTAGTCACAGTTGCCTAGAAAACCTTCATAATAGTGGAATAGACCATTTTCATGACATGTGACTTCCTGTATTTTAGCGTCACAGTCTGGTCCAGCCTGGTTTTAGAGTGAAGAGCTAGTTCCTCATAAAGATGAACCTGACCTTGACTCGAAAACTCCTCAAATGTTCTCCTATCCCTAGGTGGTTTTACATTGCATCCATTTGGAGAGTTCATTTGGGCAGGCTGTCAAATTAATTTCTTTTAATGAGATTCTTTTTTTTAATAGTATTTTTTTCAAATATATACCAACATAATTTTCAACATTCACCTTTGCAAAATCTTATGTTCCAAATTTTTCTTTCTCCCTCCCTTCCTGCCCCAGACAGCAAGCAATTTTATATAAGTTAAACATGTTCAACTCTTCGAAATATAATTTCATATTCATCCCACTGCAAAAGAAAATCAGTTTAAAGGGAAAAAAAAGAGAAAGAAAAAAAAACAAGCAAACAAACAACCACAACAAAGGTAAAAATACTATACTTTTATTCACATTCAGTCTTTATAGTTCTTTCTCTGAATGTGGGTGGTGCTTTCCAACACAAATCTGTTGGAATTGGCTTGGATCGCCTCATTGCTGAAAAGAACCAAGTCTGTCACAGTTGATCACCACATAATCTTGCTGTCACTGTGTATAATATTCTCTTGGTTCTGCTCACTTCACTAAGCATCAATATATGTAAATCTTTTCAGGCTTTTCTGAAATCATCTTAATGAGATTCTTTGCTAGAAAACTTCATTTGTTTGTTTTTAAATAGCATCTTAACAGTAGGTGAACATATATTAATAAAGAATGAAAGGGGGGGAAAGACTTATATTTAATGCTTGATTTTACTATCTCATTCCTGTTTTCTTGTGAATCTTTGCATTTCCATACCTATAGGTTGGACTAACATTTTCTGAGAAATATTTCTCAACTGAAATATCTTTATTGGCAAAGTAGTGTGTAGAAAATCGTTAGCAAGACTAACATTTTTGGAGGGGCAAGAGACTTTTTTTACTATTTGGTAAATTACACGAGATCAAATTCTTTTTAGGGATTCTATATATATATATATCAGTCAATAGGTTGGTCTTCCAGAGGACTACAGTATGAGAACTATTCTGACTAAAGGAAGCCCACATGAATTATATGAGAATATCACTATTATTCAGATAACAATTAGTACGTCTGCCACCTACCCACCTTGCAGCCTGCATTCCCAGCAGCCACCTCTTTACCCAGACTGGAAAAAATAGAGTTAAAAAGCAGGAAAAAAAGAAAATGTGGATGATATTTGTTGTCTCCAAGTTCTAAGACCTGTCAAACCTCATATTTACTTTGTTTAGATGCTCTTTCTACTTACATGTTTTTATGGTGTTTTCTCTGATTAAAAAGTAAGCTCCCTGAAAGCAGGGAAAGTTTCATTTTTGTTTTGTTACAGGTAGTGCCTAGAACATAATACATGCTTAATAAGTGCTTATTGATTGGTTGATCCTGTGAAGGGTCCTGGGTTAATTTGTAGTCCATGAACTTGTTTTTTTTTCCTTCAATATTTTGATAATTGTATTTCAGTGTAAGTGGTTTCCTTTGTAATCCTACATATTTTATTTTATGCATTAACAAAAACAAAAAGAAACACGCCCCCCCCCCCCATCATTCTGAGAAAGGGTCCTTAGATTTCACCAGGCTGTCATGTCCCAGAAAAAAAAGATTAAGAACATATGCTGTCAAGATAAAATAAATAGTAGCTTATATTTATATTTATTGATTGACAAGAAAAACAAAAGCAGATAGTCTTCTTCAAGATGAGAGCTAGGAAAAATTTAAGAGACAGTTTTCATGTTCCATTCATATCTGCCCAATGGAATGATAGAAATAGAAATAGAGAAATAGAATTAGGTTGTCAATATATTGGCTGGGGTCATTGTAAAGAATTTGTGTATGGTTTACAAGCTGCCTTGTTGAAGGGATCTTTCAGATGATGGGATCATAGAACCATTCAAGTATCAAAGTACATTTACATAGTACTGTGACTGCACATAGATCTCTCATATCTGTTATTTCTTATGATGTTCACAGTACTTCTGTGAAGTGTCATAATGTCTATTTTATAGCTGATGAAACTTAGGTTCATAGAACATATTTGAGTTGCCCAAGGTTACAAACCTAGTAGAGAGTAGAGTCAGTCAGTCATATAACAAGGATTTATTAGATGCTAACCTGGACTCAAACCCAGAAGAGACTTCTGACTTCCTCAGCTAGTGTTTGTGCTATATTATTTATCAGTATTTGTAATAAATATTAATAGAAATAAAAAAGCAATATAAAATAAGCATAATCCAATAGGTTTTTTATGTTTTCATTTTCCTTTTTTTCAAGTTAACATTTTCTATTGAAATAAACCCGGTGTTTCACTACACCCTACTTCATTCCTCCCTCCATCTTTACATCCCTTTCCCCATCATTATTTCCCTGGCTAACCATGAATAGCCAACTATGTATCATTTTTCTCCCAAAGAAGACAGATCTTCCTTATTAAGGCATTTGCAATACCCACTATAGAATAGTAACAATATTCTCAATTTATTATGACAAAAATCTATGCAGGGAATTCTGCATAGATGATAACTAAGATAATAAAAACTATTCTTATGCAAAATTTTAGATAGGGAAAGGGAATGCTGTAGATAAAACGTATCTGCATTTCAGCAAAACATTAGACAAACCCTTTCATAATATCCCAGTGGACAGAATGAAGAAATTTGGTCTGGATAAGATAAAATTGAATAGATACAGACCTGGATGAATGACTGCATTCAGAGTGATGATTAATGGACTGAGGTCAAACCCTGATGTAATAGGAAGAACACTGGATTTTAATAGGAATCTCTCTCACAAATCCCTTTCTTTGGCCTTAGTTTTTTATCTGTAATAAAAGGGGGTTAGATTAATTAATATCTAAGTATCTTTCTAAGATCTTCAATAATGTGCTATTGTTTCTGTTATTTGTTCTTTTAAATCACCACTTTGAAGTTCACACTAGTCAATTACAAATATTGTTCTGTGAAGAAATTCTCTGCCCAGACAACAAATGTTGCTTTTACTCAAAGAGGGTCAACATGACATCACCATATTAGAATCAAGTTATGGTGTGCCATAACTTGATCAGATCAATGCAAGCTCTGCCACAGGTTGGACATAGGTACAGATAGTCCCTATGAATTTTGGGAGTTGCTTCTCTAATTTTGTGCATCTTATATTTCTTCTGAGTTAATTCAATTCTGCTTTGATCATAGAACAAAGCACCTTCTCTGATGAAGGCATGCAATGCTGGAAGGTCCTGTGCCAGTGTCTTCCATGTCAAAATAAATAGTTAATAGAGAAATGCAGTGAACTACATTTCATTCAATAGAATAAATTTTCAATTGTTAGAGATTAATGTTTATTTTTTCAAATATAATACATTTGAATTCTGGGTCTGCAGTCAGGAAGATCTGAGTTTAAATCCTACCTCAAATACCTAATAAAGCTGTGATTCTGAGCAAGTCACTTAATCTTATTTGTCTCAGTTTCCTCATCTGCAAAATTAACTGGAGAAGGAAATAGCAAACCATTCAGGATTTTTACCAAGAAACCAAATAGGGTCAAAAAGAGTCAAACATACTGGATAGCAATAGATAAAACATTAATTTTCTCCATCACATAAAAAATATTTAAAACACAAAAGATTTATAAGCCCTGGGACAAGATGAATCCCACAAAACAGACTTAGAGTCTTTATGGGCAAATGTGTGCCTGCTTAGCATTTGGATCCATGGAAGTTAAGAAATACTTTGGCTGCTTCTGGACAAGGGTGATTCACAGCTGAAAGGACATTCTGTTTTGGAAATAAACACTGGGGTAGCTATGTCAGAATAATAGGTATAGAATAAGGGTAGTTTTTGGCTCAGAGTCTTTTCTTTGATTATCTTCTGTGATAAGTAATGATTTCTGGACTTTCACTGGAGGTGGGGGTGAGCGTGGAAATGGTAAGAATGAACTGTGTTCTTTCCCCTTTCTACCCCAACTCAAATTTGGGCCTCAAATGTGTTGCATTTTCCTTCCTGAATAGGTAATTGAAAGCTCTCCTTGATGTGTTCAAGCTTAAAGAAGGCCTTGTAGATTCAGGAAGTTTGTAGCTTTTAGGTCTTGCTTGTCCTTTTGGTTCCAAGGGTTGGACCTTCTGGTAATTACTCCTGTGCTTTTGGAGAAGATGATAACCAATAAGAGGACTGGGCTAAAATCAGACATGTTTTATCAGCAGAGATGAACCAGGAGTTGTTTGGATATTGGAAAGCCAATGAAATGTAAATTATCTAACCAGCCAAACCATAAATTATTTTATGTTCAAATGAGAGTTAAATATTAGACTCTTAAGAGATTATAATAATTACAAGTAAATTGTATTTGTGAGAATCTTTTATGTAAGAAATAAATATCTGTTACATACCTGATTTACATTATACAATGAGTACCTTCTTATTCTTTCTCCTGTTACATCTCAACATCTCTCACATAGATAATTTCAATAGTCTTCTAACTTCTCTCCCTGCCTCATCTCTCCTCTCTTCGATTCATTTTATAAATTGTTTCCAAAGAAATTTAAGCAAAAATCTGATCATGTTGACATCCTTACTAACAACTCCGGTAGTTTCCTATTGTGTCTATGACAATATATTAACTTCTCTTTAGCTTTTAAAAGTCTATCTGAGATAGTTATCTTTTCAGTCTTATTAGACAGTATTCCAGGCCCTGTAATCTAGCTGAACTAGTCTTCTCTCTGTATTTCACACAGGACAGTTCATCTCCCACTTCCATGCTTTTGCATGGTTTGTCTCACATGAATGAAATGCACTATCTTCTTATTTCTGTCACCTAGGCTCTTTCTTCCTTTAAAATTTAGCTCAAGTGGTTGCTTTTTCTGATCTGACTCAGTGCCCTCCCTGACAAACTATTTTGCATATAGTTGCATATATTCATCTTCTATTTATACATTGACCTTTTATCATACCCATTAGAATAAAGACTTCTTGCAAATGGGTTCTGTTTCATTCTTTCACCTTGTATCCCTAGCATCTAGCATACTACATGGCACATAACAGGTGCTTAATAATTGTTGGTTGATTGATTAACACACTAAATAAAAATTAAAAGTCAAACTGACAATAAAATGTTAAATTATTTAAAATAAAAATATGAACCAGCTGAAATGATAGGTCAAAAAAGGTAGAATTTAATAGAAATAAACATAAAACTTTCCACTTAAGTTTTTAAAAATTGTCTCGACTCAAAGAATGACTTAGCAGCAATTTTTTCTGCCCTTGTTACTTTCTAGAAATGTGACCTGGCCAAGTTATTACTTGGGATTTCTGAGTTTTAGCTTCTTCACATATCTCATGAGAGTATTCAAATCCTTAATATCCACCTACTCAGCGACTTCAAAGAATTGTGAGATTGCTCAACTTGGTACAACTTAAAGCATTGTGAAAACTAAGCACTGAATGGCTCCCTGTTGTTTCTAGGATCAAATATAAACTCCTCTATTTAGCATCTAATGCTCTTCTCAACCTGTTCTCTTCTTTTCTTCCATTTTTAAAAAACACACTCCTTCTTTCCATGCATTTTATGGTTCAGCCATAATGGGTTACTTGCAACTTCTCACATACAACACTTTATTTCCTATCTATGTGTCTTTGCACTGGTCTTCTTCCATACCTGGAACATTTTCCCTCCTACCATTAACTCAATTAGATTCAATTGATATTTATTAAGTGTCTATGATACTTCAGTCTCTGTGCAAGCTCAGAATCCCTGGTTTTCTTCAAGACTTAGTTCCTGAACTAGTTTTTGATGCACTGATTTAGTGCATTGTCTGCCCATTATAGGAAATTCCTGGAAGGCAGGGACTATTAATGCTTTCTTTTTGTATTCACAGTGCTTAGCACAGTACTCCACACATATTAAGTATTTAATATTAATAAATACTTCTGAATTAATTGACATAAATATCAATTATTATCAGTGATAATATATTATTTATTCACATTTTTATTTGATGCTTATTAAATATTCTTCTTTTGTTTTGGACTTTTCTCTCACAGAACAATAACCATAGCTGGTCTCTTACTGTCTAATATGACACTGTAAGTCACTAATCTGGTAATATCATGATTAGACATTATTCAGCCAATTTTCTTCTGTTGTATAAAATTGTACTTAACTTTGGGAATTCCCTCACCCTAAATATTAACATGACCTTAGGCTTTTTCTTGGTTCATGCTGATTTTGGGTTTGGGAGCACAGACTGACAGATTGGTCTAATCTAGTTTGTCATGTCCCAGAGAGTCTCTTTGAAAGAATTTAGAGATTCTTTGTGATAGCATAATTTGCAAAAAGATTCAGGGATGCTCTAGCTTTGAGATTTTTCCAGACCTGGCACAGAATCCACTTTGGAATCATCTAAAGCATCAGGGAGAAGGTCTTGAATTCCCAAAGTTTGAGTGTGTTGGACAAACTATGGAACCAGATAATCTCCCTAAGGCATTTGAAAAATATGACTGGATATTAGGCATATTTTCCTAGGCAAAGATTCTTTTATTGTTTTCCCATATAGTAAATCATCACAAATATACTTTGATATTTTGATAGATCAGGGACCTTCTTGATATATGTATATTTTCTACCAGTGCAGAATGTCACTCACCCAAGTCTTCTCACTTGGACTTGTCTGTATCCTTCTATAAATCTGTCATGGAGAATTTTTTGCCTGTTAAATGATTTAATGTTATATTTTTACAAACTCTAGCAATTACAATATTAAAATGCAATGTGAAGAATATAGGTATATACATATTACATCCAACAATATTTTACAAAATATCAATTATTAAAATTTGTTTAATTACTGTGTAACTCTAGAGCAGAAGTATTGATGTTTGATTTTTTCTGATTTCTTTTACATTTATGAAAAACTATGGTTTTAGTTGTTATGCTATAATTTTTCCTCATTGTCTGGCTAGATTTGTTGCAAAGTGACTTCTATAGTTGGTTTGACCATAAGATAACAAACTGGTAGCTAGATATGATATTCCTCCCCCTCACCACCCACTTAAAGAAGCTAAACTGTCATACTAAGTATTTGATGATTCTATATTGTTCTTTTGGGGAATGGGGCAGAGAAGGGATGAATCTAACTATACCTAATAGTATCCAAGAATAGCCATAAAATGAGGCAAAATGTCAGTCAGAACCAAGCATCTGTTTTACTTTGAAAGGCAGATTTATTTTGTTTTAGGTTAATTCCAAATTAAAGACTTTAAAAGCTTCAGATGATTGTTGGTCTACATTATCCTATTGGTGTATTATAGAAATCAAAACTATAACAGATATGACAGTCAACTAGTACTTTAAAGAGAAAAGGGGAAATTATATGAGGAAATTAGGCCTTTGGCAAATGTTGAAACTAGGTGCATTAGAAATAAAAAAGCTTTTTGTATGAAGTCATTAACTGTATGATCAAACTCTGCTACTCAATTATTTCACATTTCCAGTTAAATATCTTATGGTGATAAAATCCTGTGTTCTTGCTGAGGAAAAATCTGCGTGTCTTTGTTTTAATGAAACTTCATAAATACAGCTTCCATTCAACAAATCCAATGCATTTGGACCCTCAAAACTAGAATCAATACTTAGAACACTGACAAGTTTTTTTTTTTTTTTTTTTTTGCCTCGTGCAGAAATTTTTCACTAATAATAAATATAAATCATCTATGTAATCCTCATTATCTTCTCCTGTTGCGGAATCAATCAGGCACTATTTCCTTTAATGAATCTCTTGGAAAAGCATGGAATAAGAGAATGGATTCATAGAATCGTAGATTTTAGACCTGGAAAGTTCCTTAGGAGTCATCTAATCCAACTTCCTATTTTACATATGATAAAACAGTGCTATAAGATTAATTACTTTGCCCAAGGTTATAGAGGTAGTTAGCAGCAGAATCAGGATTCATTCAGATACAGGTCCTCTGATTCCAATTATAAAGAATACTCTTTTAAGTGCCTTTAAATAATTACATTTTTTTACATTATTTTAGACATTTTCACAACCTAAGATAGAATGGACTGCTTTCCTTGGTTGCAATAATTTCTAAAACAATTGAACTGGGTAATATATCAGTAAAATTGATGAGAATTGCTTTAAGCAAACTATAAAATTTAACTTATTTATATTTTAAATAAAGCCTCACTTTCATTCAATATTATTTAGTCATATAAGGAAAGAGCATTTTTCCTAGTTTAATTTAATTTGGCTATTTTTATGAAAAAAATTTCATCATAAGGCTAAATGGTATGCAAAAGAAAGCAAAATTTTTTGAGTTTTACACAAAATGCCAGGAAAGGTGTTAATAGTCTACTGTTTATGAAGAGAGCTTGATTTAAAGACATTGGTAAAAGGGGTAGGATATGAATAGATAAAGGTGAAAGCAGAAGAAGTTAAGAACAGAAGCAGTCAGGGACACAAGGTGCAAGAAGTGATAACAAGAACTGCTTACAGAAGAGAGAACACAGGAGCTAATAGAAAGCTGATCATAATCTACAGTTGATTTTCTGAGATCTGTGCTTATTAGAAGAAAAAGATATTGTTTTGCTTATACCAGATTTGGTGAAAGGCTGCATTATTCTCTAGGGACCATCTATAGGCTGAGAGAAGGATAACCTTTCAGAGGTTTGCCTGTGTTGTTCCTCTGGTGTGACAGAGAGAATATAAGAGAGAAATATAGACATTACATCTCTTTTGCTATGAGAAGAGATGTCTTTGCTAAGACCTGACTGAATAAAATAAAATCCCCTGCTGTTTAAAAAGTTGGCTTCAGAAAGTTATATGACCCCTTTATTATCTAAACATTGAAAGGGAATAATTCCTTAGAGCCTTAGAGTATATTCGAATTTAACTTAAGAAAACTGCTTATCAGTGAAAGAGCATAACACTTTCTCAACTACCTGCCAAAGGTGACCTTGAGCTAAAAGAGATAGCCATTACTTTAGCTGTTTTACCCAATAGGAGATATATGAGGACGAGGAAGAAATATCAGAGAAATAGTTTAGAGAGCAATGGAGATGTGACATAGATTTTTCTTTAAAGAGAATGAGATCAAGGTTTATGGTCTAGAATTGTGAGTTGCTCTAGGTTCATGGATTTCCCTATTTATGTTTTTTCCTGCTAGTTTTTTGTATATGCTCACACCTTTTACTCCCTTTAATGAACATGGTGTTTATTGGTAGAAGAATGTAATGCAAGTTTATGGGTGTATTGTTATATTTTGGTTCCTACTGTTTTTGCATTCTATTCATTACATATGATGACTATTTTGGGGTTTGTTTTATTATTTAGTAAATACTTCAAGTTTAACAATCAATCATACCACTGAGATTGACTTGTATAAATTGAAAGCACACCACTGTGGAATCAGGAGATACAGTGGTAAATAATAAGAATACATCCTTCTATATGCTAGGTTTATTTTTAGAACCCAGAGAGGGAATAGGAGTGGTAGACATGTGATGATGACTATCCTTAGCTATTATGAATGTAGGTTGGAATAAGTGAGTCAAGTTTAGAGAAAGAGAAAGGGGATATAGTCCTCATGTGGGTGTTATCCTCAAACTAAATAAAGATGAGGAAATTGAGAACAATAAGGTTAAGAATTTTCCCAAGCTTATACAAGTAGTATGTATTAATGATGAGATGAATCTATTCCAGGGCAACTGCATTTCTCTGCATGCTCCCATTTCTGTTCTCCTAATTCCTTTGACAGAATAAAACTGATATAATTCAATTTTTCTGCCACCTATTCCCACATTTTTATCCTTGTTAAAAACAATCCTCCTCTTTAATTCTCCTCCTTAAAGGCAGTGAAGTGGCAACAGAGTAGATAGACTGCTAGGCTTAGAACCAGGAAAACATCTTTATGCCTTTAAATCTAGCCTTAGATACTAACTGTGTGACCCTGAGGAAGTCATTTAACCTCTTTACCTCAGTTTCCTCATCTGGAAAATAAACTGGAGAAGGAAATGGCAAAAAGAGTCATGAAAAATTGTACACAACTGAAATAATGTAACAGCAATATCCTTAATCTCTGTCGTCTTTTGTTTCCCTTTATTGTACTCTCTGTAGTTCCCTAATGTAATAATCAAATTCTTCCCCCCCCCCCTCCCAATTTCCCTTTCTCTAACAGTCTTTCCATTTTCTACTGATGAAAACTTTGCCTTCTCTGGAAGACTTTGCATGGAACACTCTGTTTAGTCCTGGGATCTCTTTCTTCTATATCATTCAACATAGTGCTCAAGGAAGACAAGTTGGAATATTTCATGCTTATTATTGCCCTTTCTTTATCTTCTTTTTGCTGCCATCACTTCTAATTCATTGGAAGTTTCATACATCTACAACATCTGTTCCAGGTCTTTTTTGTTATTATCTATTGGCTTTCAGCTTATTCTCTTTCCCAAAAAGTTCAACAATTAATTTAATCTTGCTTCTATTCCAACTCTTTCTCTCATTCTTGGAAACATTGATATAAATATTGAAAATCCCTCAAACATTCTCTTCATTGGCTTCCTTAATTTCCACTACCTCCATCTTCATTCTATTTTAAGCACCCACAGACTCTTAATCATCCCTCATAATTATTCTTAAATATCCATCTTCCATGATCTTGAACTCTGAAATTTCCCTACATGGACACAATTTTCAGGCCTTCCTTCTTCCCTATTTTCATTAGACTGATGATATTTAATTTTCATTAAAATTATTTTTTATCTTTATGTGATGTTGAATTCATTCTTGTTCTGCAAATGTACCCTTCCTCTGACTACTTTTTTTCTGCCTACTTCCTCATTCTCTGCTCATATTTCAACTCCTTACATTTTAGCTTCTAATTCCACCACTCTCTTGCAATTTCTTTTTGAAAGCTGTGAACAAACTTTTAATTGCTAAGTCTGATGGTCTTGTGAAAACCCATACAAATTGCCTTTGTTCTCTTTTAAAATAGGAGTTTACTTGTTCCTAAATACTTTGGCTCCCTTAGCTTTTATGACATTTGTTTACTCATCAATTTCCTCTCAGTACTGACCACTGCAATTCTTTCCCATTCTCCCTCATTTCTCACACCTAAGCATGCATATTCTCCAAGAGTCAGTTCTTTTGTCTTATCTATCTTTTTCTCCTTGGTGAATCTTTGATAATCCAAAACATATATCTAAAACCAAGAACTATTCTCCAATAGACAAAGACAGACAAAATGTTGCTTAAAGGCAGAGATCAGGTCTTATTTATTTTCTGTCTCCCTACTAAGGCCTTTCTTAATACCAAGCATAAATATTCATTATGAATCAATATGAAAACATTTTAGATTTGCTAGACTTATAAGACCCATTTCAGCTTTGAATTTTTAATCCTATGTTGTCTCTGACACAGTGCTGATAGAGTGCTGGAAATATTTTTCTATTAACTATGATGGGTTGGGTTAAACCTTCCACATTTTGTTACCTGGACATATTGTGACTACTTTCATTAATTTTTGGGATAATTGAGCAGGATCAAAAGTACCTCAAGTCTGGACATCATCAGCTGTATGCTAAAACTAGGTTTTATTTTATAGTCTTCATCCTCCTTTTTATGTGTGATCCTTCCCTGTTAGAATGTAAATTCCTTGAGGACAGGGAATGTCCTTCTTTTTGCTTGTATTTCCATCCTCAGACCTTAGCACAATAACTAGCACATAGTAAACAGTTAAAAATGGTTGTTGATTAAATGACTGAAAATCAAAGTATCCTAGGAATGAGGGAAAAGAATAGGAAATGTTTCTATCAGGAACATTAAAATCAAATGGAAGTGAACTGACTACCTCTAACTATTGATGACTGATTTTTTTTTTAAATAAAGAAAGGAGAAAAGATGACAGGGAGAGAAGGAGGAGAGGAAATACTATAATAGGGTATAATGAAGGGAAAAATTTAATGCATCAGTCATACTTATAACTGAAAATGGGATTAGGAAGAAAAAAATGGATAAAAAACTCAATGATTTATGTGTTTATTTTTTAGCCTTTACAAAGAAAAATTTTCTTCAAAAGCTATAATTTCAAATATACAAACTTACTACCCTAACACATGTGAAGCACAGTTCTGCTCTCCCTACTCCATTTCTTTATCATCTCAGTCTCTGAGGAAAGTAAAGGAATTAGATTCATAATTTAGCTAAGTTAATACAGAGTAAAGCTTATTAAACTGAGGGTTGTGATCCCATAAGGGGAAAACTTCCATATGTGGGGCTTGCAAAAATTTGGCAATAGTTAATAGGTATTAGATATTCTGCCAAGATTTGATTCTTTGTGAAAAAATAAAATAAACAAGTACATCCATCTCGTTTGTTTACAAATTTATTTATTTTTCTTTAATAAACAGAAATAATTATTTTAAAATATATTTTTAATGATTTATTATCAGTAAATGTTTTAATTTATATACCTATTTTATATACCTATATACTCGAGTCATATAAAAAATTTTTGGGTGAAAAGGGATTGCAAGTGGAAAAAAGTTTAAGAAACCTGGATATAGAATACAGTTCCAACTCCAAACTCCCCTTGGACTTAAGTTCCAGATATTCTAGCTTTTTAGGGCTTTCATGCTGGCCTGGCTGCACTATCCCACCTACAATCTTGGCTCCACAGATGGCATGGCTTGAAACTCCTGAGTCGCATAAAAATCACTTCTACCCCTGAAAATGAGGAGGACAAACAACACAGAGCAGGGACAAATATAGCCAGACCCTTTTCTCAGAGAGGTAGATCAGGGAAAGAAAGTTCCCTTCTCTCTCACCAGTTTAGTTCATGGCATCAGCAGCTGAATCTAGTAGGAAAATACTAGTTGATTAACTAAAAAAAATAATTAAAATATAAAAATTCATGCAAAGTTAAAATGTAATGAAATCTATCATAAGATAGATTACATTCATTTTCTCAGATAAGGCAACAGTGAAAATAGATAGTAAGGAATCTATATGTAATGACAACACAGACACTGAAACAATTTAAATGTGAAATGTATCTACAACAAATGTTATAGTATCCAAATAATTGAACTACAGGAAAAACTTGAGAGTAATGCAATATTGGTTGAGAACTTTTATACCTCAACAAATGTAGGAGAAAACTAACCAAAAGGAATTTGAGAATTTGGACACCCTATTACTTAGGATAAATCATTAACAATTTCTTAATGGGAATCATAAAGATTTTGGTATTTTTCAATTTTGTATCAAAACTTTATAAAAATTATACTTAGACATAAAATCTCACAAAGAAATTCAGGAAGGCAGAAATATTAAATATTAAGACTATCTTTCATATACCACACTGCATAAAAATCATAATCAATTAGGGAAATTTTTGGGAAAGGTTCAGATTTAAATATAGACTAAGTAATGTTTTGCTGAAGAATGAGTGAGTTAAAGGACAATTGAAAGAAATCATATAGTTATATTGAAGAAAATAATAACAATGAAATAACTTTCCAAAACTTATGAGAAGTGGTCAGAGTAGTCAGGGGAAAATTCATTAACTTAATCACTTCTACAAAAAAGAGAAAGAAAATTAAATGAGCTTGCAAATAAAAAAATAACGTGGATAATCAGCAAATTAATGAATTCTAAATAAACATGAAAAAACATAATTTAAAAGTCAAAAAATGTAAAATAAAAGCAAATTAATGAATTCTAAATAAACATGAAAAAACATAATTTAAAAGTCAAAAAATGTAAAATAAAAACTATTGATATCATAAACAAGACTAATTTTTTTTAAATGACCAAACCACTACCTCATTTTATTTTTAAAAGAGAAAAACAAATTACTAAAATAAAAAAAAGGGAATTCAAGCAGTAAAACAAATGAAGAAAATTATTAGAAACAATTATATCTAATTGTGTGAAAACAGAATTGCAAAGTTAAACAAAGTAGCTGAGTACAGAAATATAAATAGCCAGTTTAACAGGAGAAATGGACAATCTAGACAACTCAATCTTAGAAACAAAGATTGAATCAATTTAAATGCAATCTTCCTGCATAAGCCACTAGCTATGATAAACTTTCAAAAAAAAAAACTAGTGTAATTTAAAATAAGAAGATATTGTTATAAGTTTGTATTAGAAATTAAAATGTAAGTTCCACTTGATTTCATTTTTAAATTATAATTTTGCTGTATTAAAAGTTTTCATACCTTTTTTATATCCTCATAGTTTTCTCTGACATTATTCCTTCCTCCACCCATTCCTAGAGAGCCATGCCAGATAGTATTTTTTAAAGACTAAAAAAAAAAAAAAAAAAGAAAGAAAGAAATGAAAGAAAGGGAAAAAAAGGAAAAAGGGAAAAAAATGAAAAGAAAAGAATATCCCAAAACATGTGCAATGTGCGACACTTGTGGATTTTCTGCCTCCATGAAGAGACGGGTTGGGAATACTCTCTCACATATCTCTTCCTTCAAATCATTCTTGATCTTTATAGTTTTGATATGTTCACTTTTGATTCCTTTCTGTGTGAATACTCTTTCCATTTAGATTGTACTGTGATGACCATTAAATGAATGTGATCAGTTATTTAAAGAACAATTAACTTCTATATTATGCAAGTTGTTTTCTAAAATAAAGTTTGCATTTTATCAAGACTTATTAGACAAATATGGCTCTGATACTCAAATCTTGAGAGATAAGCAGAAAAAAATAAAAGTACAGGACATATAGTCAAAGGAGTTCAAGGGAAGGATTTTTATGATGGTAAAAATCTTAAAAACAAAACAAAACTGGATGTCCATTAGCGGGGGAATGGTTAGATGAAACTGGGTATATAAATGTAATGAAATATTATGGAGTTATTGTATGAAATGACATATGTGAAGATTTCAGAGAAACTTGGGACTATTTATATGAATTGATATGGATTAAAGTTAGCAGAACCAACACTGGTCAACAACACTGGAAAGAATGAATGTATGAATAAGGAATTTATTAAGTGATTACTTCTGTATATAGTAAACAATGGAGATACTAATAGAAAAATAAGACAGTTACTGCTCTTGAGCTCTCATTCTCATAGAAGAAACAACATATGGATGAATTCAGTTGCAAATCAAATGGAAAAGAACTCATGGACTTTGGGGTGATGCAGCAAAGCAGATGGCAATGATTTTTCTTCATACATCAGAACCCTAGTCAATGTAGTCATTGGTTGTGAATTCAGAAGACTGATATAAAGCATGCTTTGCTTCTCTTAGCAGAAATGTATAGGTGTTTTATGGGGTTTATGTTGTCATTCATGGGTCAATATATTAGTTTGTTTTGTTTAACCACAGGTTTGTGTTACTTAGTAAGATTCTTTTAGTTCTGAGAATCTGTTGGAAGTGATAGTGATATTAAAAAGCACCTTTAAACCATGTAAAGGATAAATCAAAGAATTGAATATGTCATATAAGCCTGAGTGGGAAGATATTCACAAATGTACTTTGCTCCCTTTTGAATTGTGTCCAAGGAATACAATTTATTAAATCTTCAATGCATTATACCATTTATTCGGAGTACTCTGTTTCTGTTATGATTTCTTTCATTATTTTAAAAAAGAGCTTTCTAGCCTCAATTGAATCATTGAATATTATATATAGGAACTTGGATATTATCTTTCTCATTTTGAAGTTGAGGAAACAGAGGCTTAGGGAGTTTAAATGCCTTGTTGAGGTGTGCTTATTATGCTGGATTTGGCATGGGTGGGAAAAGAAGGTAGAATAAAATCACACCTAATGATTCAACTTTACTTTATGTTTCACTACAAATCATTTCCTTATGTGTATTGATCAGGTGGTGAAGGAAATGAGGGTGATAAGAATTAAATTATGAAGAAATATTAAGCTATGTAGGTTTTCAGAACAAACCTCCTAAAAATACATGAGAATCACTTCCCTTATCAATCTCAAGTTCTATTTTTATTTTTTTGAGATTCTGTCAGCTAAGGACAGCAGAAAAAAATATTGTTTTCATAATAAAGAAAAACTAGCCAGTAGTGCTTCCTGGTTTACATGCAGCCTATTCAATTTGATACTAAGCATTTAAATTCATCTTTGGCCTTTCATCAGTCAGAGTTTATGTTTGGTGCATCTACATGTCATTTCATTTTTACAATATTCTTATTTAGTTTCCAGTGAAAGTTCTGTTCATTGGAAATGCAGGAAACAAGATCATTTGGGGTAAAAAGGCAGAAAATGTATTTGTTTCTTAAATAGGCTGAGTGAAATATGGACAGTCAGTAGTCCAGTTGCCTAATGGACTTGAATTATTATTTATATTGTGTTTCTTCAGCCTAGGGAATACTGCCAAAGTCATAAAGAGATTATCTCAAAAACAACTGGTTGAAAAGTGAATAATTCAGTCCATTAATTGTTTTGTATATATGTATCAGATTACTGATTCCTTTACTTTGTTTTTCTTGGAGAGCTCTGCCATTCCATATGGTTCTCTTGGTTTGATTTTGAGTAATCACAGAGACTTGTTTCTCTTCCTTTGATCCTCATGGATCAAAACACTGGCTCCAGAGTCAAGGGAATGTGGATCAAATCCTACCTTTGGTTTTTACCATTCATGTGACATTAGCTCACTAAACATTCAGGGGTCTTTGTTTCCTCATCTGTAAAGTAAGGGGATTGGACTATATGGCCTCTGAAGTATTTTCAACCACTGCATTTATGATCCTATGATTTCTCATGAGTCAATGATAGTAATTCTGGCTTTTGCCTGCAAGTGGTTTCAAACACATGTAGGTTAAAAGAAAGGGTATCTCCTCAAAACTTAGAGTTTTGTTCTATCAAACTTAAAAAAAGACTTAATAAAGACATGACTTTTACTGAAATAAAGCTTACATGGTCACCTTCAAGCATATTTAATCCAAGTATCAGCAGCCTGAGAGCCTATATGTGTCTCAAAGATAATTTAACACCATGTTTCATTTAATACTCGCTTACAGGTTCTGCTTTTGCCAGGTTTCTGACTAACTGAATTGATTCAGGGGAACTAATCTTCAAAGACTCTTGCTTCCTTCTGCCAGCTGGTCCCTTCATAGTTTTTTTTCCCCTTTTAGGACATATTGAACTGGTAAAAATGAAGATCCTACCTTGCTAAGTGGCTTTTTTGCTGTCAGAAGATCAAAACAACATTTCTTAGGTTTGGTCAATTTTCAGATCAATCAGTTGAATCTCTTTTAGTTTAAAAGGCTAACAAAAATTTTTTGGGAAGAGGGGGGTAAAGTGGGGAAGGATGGCTAACGGTTATATGTAAGGTGTGTAGCCAATTTGGATATAATTTTTTTCTCAGTAAAAATGATTACTTATTAGCATATATAGCAGGTGGGCTAAATAATTAGAATAATGTATTTTTAGACTCATCTGAGAGATTAGGCAGTGGGCTACAAACTCTTCAGTAGATTCTACAAAACGGAACAATCTTTAAGTATAAAATCATTGACAGATTGTATAATATGTATATAAAGATTTATTTTTTAAAATGAGGGGCTCATTATGAGAAAATTTTCTAGCAGATAATAAGATGCTTTAATAAGATAATAAGATTAGGCAGTGGGCTACAAACTCTTAAGTAGATCCTACAAAACAGAAGATAAAATCAGTGACATTGTATAATATATATATATCTATATCTATCTATTAGATAGATAGATAGATAGATAGATAGATAGATAGATTTTTTTAAAGGAGGGGCTCATGATGAGAAAATTTTCTAGCAGATAATAAGATGCTTTAGCCGTAGGATTATAAGAAAGCTATTTGTGTGTGTGTGTGTGTGTGTGTGTGTGTGTGTAGGAAGACCCACACTAGTGAAATTGTGGATTTTTCAGAATTGTTGATCTAAAGATTTTTTCCTCTTTTCTATCCATGCTTTATTCTGGATTTTTTCTATAATATTCCCGTTCATTATTCTAAAATCTCACTCCAGCCTGAAATTTACACATTGGAAGCATATTTTGCTCCTGCCATTTCTCCCTCTGATTATATGACTTCATACAATCTATGTAGAATCTGCATTTAAGGAGGGTACCCAGACCAGCCATATTAACTTTCATGTTAGCCCATAATCAAGACTTCCTTTCACATGCCCTCATGCCAATTACCATTGCTCAACTGGGAGGCAAGGAGATCTAGCTAGATTCAAATCCTATTTCTGATACTTAATAGCTATATGACCATGAGCAAATCATTTCAATTCTCTGAGCTTCAGTTTCCTATTAAGTTTATTGCTGAATGAAGGTACCTCTGCATAGACTAGAAACAAATAATAGTTGATATAATTCCTACTTTCCTATTTTTTTTGGTAGAAAGTAGTGTCTGAGCTCTTTCTCTAAGGATTCTTAGAGGATTCAAAATAAGAAAGAAGTGCATTCTAGGCATGTGGGACAGCTTGTGCAATGACATGGAATTGGGACTTAGAATGTTGTATATAGAGAATAAGAACACAGGAGGCATGAAGTTGATCACTAGGAACATAAGTCTGAAGTATGATGTAGTAGAATTAGGGCTTAGCGTTTTAAGACTTGTAGCAAATCTCAATTTTGTTGTTTATTACTCTGCTGTTTCCTATTCTGCTGTTTATTACTTTTGGCAAGTCATTTAATCTCATTGATTTCCAGGTTTTTTCCATTTATAGAATGGAATAGTGCTATAGCTCTTCTAAAGTCCCTTGTAGTTCAAAATCTCTGATCATATAAAAGGGAAATTAGGTCAGACAAAAGAGGACTTTAAATGCCTAGCTGAAGAATTAGTATTTTATTTTAAAGACATAAGGCTGGCTGAAGTTAGTTTTTAATGTGGGAATGTATATATGGTCATACTTGTGATTAATAAAATCATTTTGTCAGCCATATGGAGCATGGGTTGGAAAGAGAGAGACTAGGAACAGAGAGATTAGTCAGGAGACTATTGCAATAGTCTAGGAAGAGGTGATAAGTGCTGAAATAGATGTGAGGAAAAAAGTAAGGCGTGCCTGCAAGAAATGTCATAGTATAAGTCAGTGTACCTGATGTGGGTTCTATAGTCTCAACACCACTTATGGTCCAAAATACATTTTGGGGGGCAATAATCTAATGAGATTATTCTTTGAGTTTTGGAAAATTTTTTTCTTCTGCATAATTTGAGAGTTGGGGCTAAAGTGATTTGAACTGAGGCAAGGCTTCAGTTACATTTGAAAATAAACAAGCTTCAAGATGGTGAATTCAAATGGCACTTGACAAGCAGGACAGCTGTCAAAGAGGAGGATGTGTTTTTCTATCTTGGGATCTATGACCTGCACCAACATAGAATCTGTAAATGACATGGCAAAGAAATAGAAGATAGCTATAGAGAGAAAAAATTTCAATCATTATTCAAGCTTCTTTTAAAAATCTATGTGATATCATCCAATTTGAAAGACCAGAGCACTTTCTAATACTTGGGTGCTTTGTATATTTTGTCATTCTAGTATAATTGTGTTTATGTCTTATTTATAAGTTTTGGGATATAATGTAATAATTAATGAATATAATATAATATGCCTATGGAATGCCGTTACATTCAATTAGCCATTTGACATTTGAACATTAACCTCTTTAGGAAAAAAAAAACACAACCTAATTTCTAGAAGTCTGGGTAAATATATCTTATGCCAGTGTATCATGAAAAGATTCCCTCACTGTCTAGCCAGAAACTATGAGTCTTTCTCTGAGGTGGTTATCTGGCAAGTCTTTGTCAATCAACACTGTTTTCAGGCAAACATGAGGTGCTTGAGTCTCAAGTTTGGGGAACACTGTCTGTCCTACTTGTGACACAGAAGGTTGATGACTAGGATGTTTAGTCAGCTTTTAAAAAATCTAATGGCAATAGCTGGTTAGAACTCAAATTCTGACTGGTAGATGATTACATAAGCTATTAGTAAAGTTGTTTACATTATTTTCTTATTGATGATCTGTTCTATCTGAGAGTTCAGATATGCTTAAGAATATCCACATGTTATTTTTCAAACCATACAGCACAAATATTTATCTTATTATTGAAACACAACTTACAGAAAAACAACCAAATAGCAAAACAATTCAATCACAAAATGAAGTTTTAAAACAAAATGGAGTCAATTATGTTCATTTAACATGCTTATTCTTACTACTCTGGATGTTAGGGATGTTGTCTTGCCTATATTTGTAACTTTTGTAGTAACTCACATAATACTTTGAACAAAAAAGGTAATAAACACTCCAATGAATGAAAGAATGAATTAATCTGTGAGGAATTACATTTTACTACTGTTTTTAATGAATATAAATAACTTAAATGAACTGGAGTAAATGATGATACTTAGTCTTTGTCATGTCTGTGAGATATTATATTGTTAGTATAAATTTAGAACTGGAAGGAATATCAGAGATCACCAAGCTCAATCCTCTCATTTTACAGATGAAGAAACTGATGCTCAGGAATATTAGGTAATACAATCAAGGTCACATAGATAGTAAATCAACGTAAGTAAGACTTGAACTTAACTCTCCTAACTCCAAAGACAGTGGCTTAAGTCCTATACCACTCTGCCTTCTATGTTATACATAACAAGGCAGCTAATGTTCAGAAAGATTAAATAATTTACCCTATGTCACTCAAGGAATAAGGGAAAGAGCCAAATCTTGAAACTGAGTCCTCTGATTTTCTATATTCCCTTCCATTATACAATTTTACTTCTCAAAGATTTCTGAGAAAATCTTTGATTTTGTAAGTTAAAATTGATAGCTGCTAGGCATAGGAAAACATTCCTTTGAAACAGTGGGAAGAACCATTTTATGCAAGTTCATTTTTTGCCTACAGTCTTGTTACAAAGATAAATGAAGCAATGTTTTTAAAAGCTTTTACAGAACACAGAGAGAAAAGGCATTTAGGAAAAACAATATTTTTAATCTGTGTTCAGGCTCTAGGCTCATATGCTTACTTTCAAGTGGATAAGGCTATATTTACCACACATTTCCTTAGATTAGTTTATGATACCTTTACAACCACCAAAACAACAGCACAGAAATAATGGAACAGAGAGTCAGAAAAACTTCTTGATTAGAATAGAGCAGTGACCCATAGGGAAGAGAGCATGATGGAGAGTTTCTATAAGGAGACACATTTTATTCTATAATTAGGTGTCATCTCATATCCTAAACTTCTGATGAATTGACAAGTATCTCCATATGTTTCTTTCATATAGCAACAAACTATCCACTTGGCTAAGTCTGAGACTTACCATCTGTTCTATATTTATGTATTCTCTGACTATTATTCCCTCTAGAAAGTCTCTCCACATATAACACACAGTCAGAGACTTTCTTATCCTGTTAAAATGTGCTGAAGAATTAGACCAAGGATTCCTGTGCAATGTTTTATGCACCAGATTATAAATGCAGATTCTTCAAATACTCCATTAGAACATTGCATTTTCATTGTGTGAGTTGTATTTGCAATCATGATATGTGGGCCTGGTGGGTACTCCATGTGATATTTTAGGGTGCTGGGGCAGCCAGCATGATGGACTACCATCCTCAAAAGGCATGGGAAAATAGGAAAACATTGTATTAATTGACCAAGTGTCTTGGGCTTTACTTGTTCTGCCAAATTTTGGATCCACGGGATTAACTAAGGGTATATTCTTGTATCTAGCTTAAAAATGATGTTTCATTGATTCAGTCTTTCCAGATTCTTAATTCAATTTGCAATCAAGGTACATTTGATTTCATATCAATGATAGAATGTAGTGTAATTTGTCTACCAGATAAGTAACTATTCCAGGCATCAGCCAAGTAGTCTTGTCAGATTCCTTATGGTTTGATGGTAGTGAAGGAAGTTTGGGGGTAAGCTTAATCTCCTAGATCAATGAAGATTTTTTGTTTGTTTGTTTCAAAAGCTTCTGGTCTCTCTTTGTGCTAGTCCCTAGCTGTCTGCTGTAGGTACTTGAACCATCCTAAACATTGGTCCTTAATCCTGTCTGGAAGGAGAATCTCAGCTCTTCACATTTGAATCACTTCTGGAGTGTTGCCTTCAATCAGCTTCAGTCTCTGACAGGTACGCTGGTTAGTGATAGAATAACTTCTCTGATGTGTCTAAAGAAACAATTTAAATTTTGTGACTGATCACTCAGTCTCTATCATCTTCTTTCCCTCTAAGACTGGCTTCATCTGTTCTATTTGTCTTGAATGTACTAATTGTATTTCTGTATGTTATCTTTTCCATGAGAGATCAAGTTTTTTGAGAATGGAGATCCTGATTTTGCTTCTTCTTTTTTTTCTATCTCTTGGATATCTCAGCACATAGAAAAATGTTTGTAGATAGAAAAGAAGTCCTCCTCATCCCCATTAAGAACAAAACCAAAAGATTAAATGGAGAAAAGAAAAACCACACACCTAGTTAACTAATTCTTGGCACTTTTCTCCATCCTATTATTTGTCTTCATCCTGTTATGGGTAAATGTTTGGTACAATACATTTGTTTTCTCTGGGAAGGAAGAAGGAGAAAAATGAAGAGGAAACATCAGAAACATTCTGTTGTTCCCTTTCTAGTCTATGCATTACAGTCAGCTCTGGTCCTGGATCATATTCCAGAAAAATAAGAGGATATAGTTTGAGCAATGATTATTTCTTGGTATGTCTTCAATTTTCTCTCTGCAACTCAACTGTTGCTATTATTTCCTAAACTTCAGGTGATATCTTCTCTATAAGCATACCCCTTACTTAGTCTTCATTTTTCAATCTATTTTCTTCTTCCCAAGACTGCATAGGGTGCAAAGTAAAGAAAGGTGGCTTTGTAGTCAGAAAACTTGGGCTTGGATTCAAACTCTGATACCTACTAGCTATTTGATCTCTTTGATCTTCATTTTATTTATCTATTATACTAAATAGATTGGATAATCAGAGTGGATGAGATAGCTAGCTAGACCATACAACAGATAGAGAATGGCACTTGTTAAGAATACCTGAAGTTGAATTTTAGCTCAGAAACTTAATAGCTGAAGGACTCAAATCACTTGACCTCTGCTTGCTTCTGTTTCTTCATCTGTAAAATGGGAATTTTTATAGCAATTGCCTCACAGATTGTTGTGAGGAATGAATGGATTAAAATATGTAAAGCACTTTGCAAGTCTTGGAGTAAGTCCTATATCAATGTTGGCGAGTAATATTAACTGTTATTATCAACACAATAAATAGACTTTAAATAGCCTAGCAGGGGTCCTCAAACTTTTTAAATATGGGGCCAGTTCACTGTCCCTCAGACTGTTGGAGGGCCAGACTATAGTAAAAACCAAAACTTTGTTTTATGGGCCTTTAAATAAAGAAACTTCATAGGCCTGGGTGAGGGGGATAAATGTCCTCAGCTGCCACATCTGGCCCGCGGCCGTAGTTTGAGGACCCCTGGAAGGGATCCTTTCTATATATAAATCTAGAATCTTCTTCTCCCATTGATGTTAATAAACTTCTATAAATAAATATCATGCCCAATTATACCTTATTGGAAATACTGGAATATGCCACTGTTTCACACTGTTTACCTGTAGCAAGATCCTGATTAATGCAAATGATAAATCCTTTGAAATAGTCACATGTATTTGAATTCAAACTATTCAAAGTTATAATTATGTACAATATGGTTATTGGTTCTTGTTCATTCTAGTTCAGAAATATGCAGTCTAAATTCAAATTATATGACCACTTCTCAGGATTCATTTACACTAATTGGAACCTAGTTGTAATACAGATAGAGTTTTGCTTTATTTCTTGCACATTGAAAACTATATCTGATATTTCCTCCAAATTATTGACAACATTGTGAACTGCTCTTTCATTACTTTCATTACACTAATCAAAATCTTGCAGTGACTCTAATTCTACTATTGCACATTATTTTCCAATGACTGGTTGTCATGGTGCTCATTAGCCCAATATTCAATTAAATTACAAGAGGCAATAATAAGATAGTTGTATCACCTTATTTTGTCAAGTTAAAGAAAAGAACTCTGCCTAGTTGAGCTAGCCTGATTCTATATCTTGATGCAAAGCTGCTTTACTAATTTATTAGTTTGGTTACTCAAATTAGCACATTCAAAACCAGAATCTATTACTTTACTATTTGTTTCTGATAGAATCCCTCTTTATGTGTAATTTATACTCAAACTCCCACTCTGTTTAATAAACCATTTATCTAGAATCTTACTCATGCATAAAATGTTATTTCAGTTGTACTTCAGAAAATCCATTTAAGAAGATAGGCAAATTCTCAAGTGATACCTTGTGGAGTATCTAATTAGCTGTTCTTACTTCATACTTTCAGCATATTTAACTGAATTAGCTGCTGCATCAATTAAGATGATCAGATCAGTAGAGATGAAAGGGGCTCAAGCCATCTAGTTATTTTACAGATGAGTTGGACAACTCCTAAGGTTATACATGTAGTAAGCATCTGAAGCAGGATACAAACTCGGGTCTTCTTGATTCCCAGCCCAGGAGTCAGTTCACTACACTATATTTCCTCTCAGGTTTATAAAGCATGAGCTTTTGTTAAAAAATGGCGGGGCATGTCCCTTTGGGCCTTTGAAGGACCATTCTTTTAATGGAAGATTTAATGGCTAGGTAGCTCCACACACTCATTAATATTGACTAACTTCTTGAATAACTATTAGATTAGAGAGTTTTAGAGGAGAATAGCATCTTCAGAGAAGGTATTAGTTTATAGTTTTGACTTGAAGACATCAGTTTTCTTTGCCTTGATTTTGCTTTTTTCAATGCAAAGTTTTAAACTCAGGCTTTGTAGGAAAGGTTGTCTAGTTATAAAGATCTAAAAACCATGGAATCTACTTCATATCAGACATGTAACTTCTCAGGAATTTTGTCTAATAAATGATTGTGAATGTTGATTATCACATTCATTTTAAAGTGTTTCAATTTCAAATTTCAAAGATTTCAAAGCTAAATCATCTAATCCGGTAATATATTTGGAGAGTAGGGATTTACTTGTCAGTCAATCAACAAGGATTTATTAAGCATATATTCTGTGCCAGGTACCATGCTAGTTGATACAGGCAAACAACAACAATGACAAGTCAAAAAAACCCAGTGTCTTCCTTTACATTCCAATTGAAAAGATGGCATGAATAACTTTGTATATATAAAATACATATAACCACAATATATATTTTTCCCCACTATGCTAAGCTATGAAGATACAAAGGCAGACAAAAACTTGTCAGTGTCCCAGTTTTCCTGCATCCCCTCCAACATTCATCATTATTTTTTCCTGTCATGTTAGCCAATCTGAGAGGTGTGTAGTGGTATTTCAGAGTTGTCTTAATTTGCATTTCTCTGATCAATAGTGATTTGGAACACTCTTTCATATGAGTGGAAATAGTTTCAATTTCATCATCTGAAAATTGTCTGTTCATATCCTTTGACCATTTATCAATTGGAGAATGGCTTCATTTCTTATAAATTAGAGTCAATTCTCTACATATTTTGGAAATTAGGCCTTTATCAGAACCTTTAACTGTAGAAATGTTTTCTCAGTTTGATGCTTTCCTGAAGTGAAGTATTCCTTCCAGGCCCAGATCTCTATTTACTGCACCACCTAGCTTTGAAATCTACTAATCACACCAATCATCTGGTTTATACCAGCTGTTCAAAGTGGAAGGGGCTATTTGCTGATATTTTCTGATTACAGAAAATACCATATCCATGCTAGAAATACTCGCTGTTTTTTCTATTTCTCTCTCAGATCTTTTTATATTTACATTAAAAATCATTACATCTTTCCATACAAATCCTTGGGAGGTTACTTTATGGATTTACCTGCTCTTTGCCCCAAAGTCCCTTGATAAATATATTTAATGGAGAAAAAAAAAAGCAAGCAATTCTTCAGAAACTGGTTTAATGAAATAACAATGAAAACTATTGCTTTCATTGTTTCAGAAAACTGATTCTTAAATTCCCTAATATTTCATAGTATTTTTTAGCTTTTTTTCTTCACATCATTTTTTGGAAGAAGTTCTAACTTTCCCTTTGATCTTGCTGATGAATTCTCCATGCTGCCTACTTAGTTAACTACATTACTCAGCTGTTTCCAGTTTCCATCTGTAAAGAGATAGCTTCACCCAGAGGACTCCAGGTAAGTCCTGTAATATAGAATTTGAATTCTAAATGTAACTTTCTTAATGGCACACATATATGACTTTGGGCAGACTAATTAGTGTTTTTTTGTCTATTTTGTCTTTTGTAAACAAGAAGAAAAATCATGGTTTTCAATATAAAATACTGTGGGAAAAATACCTAGCTTTGACTTAAAAGTAATAACACAAAATGTATTTTTCATAATATTATTCTTCTTTTTTCCTAGACCTTTAAAAGGATAAGATACGTTATATATGACACCAAAATGAGATGCCCTGCAAATTATTCTGGGTGTTTTCAGTTTTGATCTCCGCTTTACCTCTCAGTGATTGATGACATTGAAAACACCTAAAACTTACCATTTTTTAGTAAATACAATTAAGAGTTTTTACTCTGATTTTTCCATAAACTTATTTAGAACTTTACTTCTGACATTTAGTGACCCTCATCACATACTAGGCCAATAGAAATTACTTCTAAACTCTCGAGCATTTGAAGGCTGCTGAATTAGTACTTTCACTCTGCCCAGTACTGTAGTATGACCATCCATATAGAATTAGGGAAAGCACTATTAGTCAAACCTAATCTTAAATTATTTCTGTTAATCAGAAGATCTTGACACAGTATGCAGAAAATATTCTGTTGCCAGATAATATTAGTTCCATTTAATATGTTACAAATAATTCACATTTTCATGCTGTCTAATATCTGCAATAATTAGGATCTTAAGTCACTTATAACTATGTTGATACCTTTTCTAAATTTAGAAATTTGTGTATTTAACTGTCTTTTAAAGAGATTTTTGGCACATTGAAAGAATATTTTATTTCAAAGTGTAAATCTCAAGTAGGATTGCAGGAAGATAGGATTCTTGGAAATTTGGACACATCTAGAGAAATATTGTCAAAATTTCCTAGAAACAATCCAGCTCAGCTCTCTTTTTTCTTTCTTCCTAATTTTGGGTCTAGTTTAGTGATCATTCATAATGTCTGTCCAAGATCTATGATAGACCAACTCTATAGGTTTTCTATCTAACTATAGATCTTTGTCTGAACAATGAGTGGTTTTCATTCATTTGGTTTTTCCTGTGTGGATAGTTGGGCTGTACAATTGTGATTTAGTTTGCATCTCATTAAGAAGATGTACCATTTTTACCTTTATTCAAAGGTATCTAGGAGATAGTCTCTAGTCCCTTGCATTACAAGTCTTCCCTGAATACCCTCTATGATAGTGACAATGCTTTTTAATTGATATTAATAATTACGTGGATATTAATAATCAAGTTATAAAACTATCTCTGTAGTTATATCCTTCAAGAAGTATGAAATGACTTTCACATATTTATGATGGCCATTTGGTTGGAAAAGTGCTTTGTAAAGGAAACATTTTTATTCTAGCAAATCAAAATTTAAAAATAATCAGTACACAATAAAAATATTAAGTCTTTGATTATCTATGCTTTCTAGACAACAGAGTGGCTATAAAAATGTGATCTGGCGGTTCCTTTTTATGCCTTCATCAAGGATACTTTCAATGTCTATAAGAATATAGGTCATTATTTATGGACATTCTTTCTGACACTCTTATTGTAACATGTCAGAGCTTTCTTTTAAAACTTTAAGACCCTTCACATTTTAGATTTTATGTCTCAGTGACTTCAAAATTGTGTCCTTTTCAGCATGGACATCTTTGTATATGTTTATTTCTTGTCTAGTTTCACTTGACTGTAACAATAATTGATATTTATATTATGCCTACTATGTACTAGGCACTGTGCTAAGTATTTTACAAATATTTTCTCACTTAATTCTTAGAACAACCCCGGGAGGTTGATCCTATTTTACTCCACTTTACTGTGGCAGGAATTGAGGCAAACAGTTTAAATAACTTATCCAAGCTTATACAACTAGTAAGTGTTTGAATTTGGAGAGCTTGGACTTGAAATCAAGTCTTTCTGAATGCAGAACCAAAGCTCTATCCACTGTATCTAGTTTCCTTTTTTTTTTTTTTTTTTCCTTTGAGGATATTTCTACTTCTAATGTAGCATATGCAGAGTCCCACTATGATGGTTCTACTATCACTAGTGAAAAAAATTAATTAAAGTTTTATAGACTTTTTTTCTTTCTATTTGTTGTCCTTTCAGTTTCTTCCTTAAATATTCGTAGGATGATTTTTACTTAATTAGGTTTTTCTCCCAGTTTCTGCAGATTTTTTTTCTTATTGCTTCTTGTTTAACATGAAACGTCTCCTAATCCTTGACCATAATTTTTTTTTTTAGTGTGTAGATCAAATACAGTATTTTGTGGTATGTTATGACATTTAGAATTCTAGACTCCATCTCAGCTAGAGTTTTAATATCATCATTATATTTGTTTTGGTAATTTATTATCAATTGGGCTAATAGACTAAAAAAAAATTACTCGTTAGAAAAAACTGAGGTGGTATAATGCATTGGACAGTTACAGAAATAAAGGAGAAAGATGGTTACAAATGAGTAAAGCTTAGGATTTATCTGCTAAATAATAAAAAAAAAACCCACCTTCATTGATGAAAGGAGGTCCCATACTAAGTGTTCTTCACATTGAAGAAATCATAGATACTACAGTTACAGATACTTAGAAATCACAGATGATTCAGATGGAAATAGAGATAAATTACAATAGAAAAAAACCTTATAAATAAAATACATGTTTCTATAATTTACTATAGCAAATACAAACATGTCACAAAGTCTTAAGAGGGAAAATTTAAGGCACAAGTATTACAACATTTAGAGTACACTTCAAAATAATTTAAAGGACAAATTATAACAAATTTCTTAGTTTTTTACTACTGTTGTATATGTATGTTGTTTAAATCCATTGTGAAGATTTATAAAACTTTCATAGCCATATATCTTAATAGGAGAAAAAAATGCATCTTTACTAATATTAATATTTCTATATAAAAGCCTACTGGACTGCCATCTGGGTCAAATAAATTACAATTTAGGCAATTATAAAATAAAAGTATTTTTTATTATAGCTTTTTATTTACAAGATATATGCATGGGTAATTTTTCAGCATTGACAATTGCAAAACCTTTTGTTCCAATTTTTCCCCTCCTTCCCCCCACTCCTTCCCCCAGATGGCAGGTTCACCAATACATGTTAAATATCTTAAAGTATAAATTAAGTACAATATATGTATTCATGTCAAAACAGTTATTTTGCTGTGCAAAAGAATCAGATTTTGAAATATTGTACAATTAACCTGTGAAGGAAATAAAAAAAATGCAAGTGGACAAAAATAGAAGGATTGGGAATTCTATGTGGTGGTTCATAGTCATCTCCCAGAGTTCTTTTGTTGGGTGTAGCTGGTTCAATTCATTACTGCTTTATTGGAACTGATTTGGTTCATCTCATTGTTAAAGATGGCCATGTCCATCAGACCTTGACTATAATCTTTAACAAAGTATTACAGCTGGGTTTATGCTAGTCTCTAGCAGTATTTATGTTGATTGCCATCTTACTCAAGTAAGTAAAGTATTTATTGGCTAAAAAAGTTTTTAGGCTCCTGTTTTTTTTTTTTTTAAGGCAATTGATATACACTGAATAAACTGCCTAAGAAAATAGTCATTTCCTATGTTAATATATATTATTTCATGCATTTCCTATTTGGGGACATTAATAGCTCATCTTAATAGGTCAGATTGGAATTTACTTAATTGCATTCCATATTATTATTTTTTTTTGGTCTCTATTCTAGTTTGGTATCTATCTTCAACTATAAAATTCTGTTAAAAAAAAAAGTTTAAAAAATGTGGCCAGACTACATGGTAGTGTTATAAGGATCAGGTAAGAAATTTGACAAAAAAGATAGAACATTTTAAAAATATGTGATATTTTTGGAAGCTATTTGAAACCCATTCATGATTTCTGTCATACATATAAATCACTACAGCTTTTTTGACTGTGATAAGATGAAAGGGCACTTGCTATTTATGAATGTGTCCGTATTTCAAACCTTTCCTCTTAGTGTCAGAATTATGACAACAAATAGCTAATTTCTTATATATCTGGGACAAAAGAAGTCATTTGTAACTCCAGATGTGGGTTTAAAGTTAGCACTTTAATAACTTAGGGTTTTAAGTTAACTATCAAGTTTGTATGATTGAAAAATTGTTGAAACATATATTATATATATTTAGTATTTTGAAGGGGTAGCTAGATGGTGCAGTGGAAAGAGCACCAGTCCTGTTGTCAGGAGGTCTTGAATTCAAATTCTTCCTCAGACACTTAACTAGTTGTGTGACACTGGGCAAATCACTTAACCTCAATTGACTGCCTCTTCCCTCCCCCCAAAAAAAGTGTTGAGTTAGACTATTTGGGAGAAGTACAATAAAAATTTTAAACACAGTTCTGTCATTTATTCTCAAAATATCCTTAATCTAAAATATGAAGCCTTTTAGAGGAATCTGGATTTTTCCAAAAATCTCTTAAATTTATAATCTGTTTATATTTGATGCTTCATCTTCTCTCAAAAATTTTATTTTCCCTTCACATATTCCATTTTGTCTTACTCTTACGATATCTAAAATAAAACTGAAAATTGAGGTGAAATAATCATATGGTAGGAACAGGTTTATTTTTGTTATTGTTGGGCATACAATCAGTCAACAAGCAATCATTATGTATCATCTTTGTACTCTTATCCTCTGTGTCAAACACCTATGATATAAGTACAAAGAAGTAATTTTTACTTTTATGGTGCTTTGTATTAGAAACTGGTCTTATTTCTCTTTAAGTCATTGTATGATAGAGTTATCATGGAAGATTAAAAAAAATCAATATATATCTAGTATATAAGAAACTCATAGATGAGGAAATGGTTTTTTAATACCTGAAAATTGTATTTATGAAAACAATAACTTCTCATAATATGTAGAAATAAATTCCATTTTATAATAACCCGCACATGCATGCATTATTTAAATTAGAATTTAGCATAATTATATGTTCTGGGAAATGTCTGTCACATTTTGGCATACAGTGAAATAAAGATGCTGAATTAACCAGTTCATTTGATCAGTGTAGATGGTGAATAATTTAAATTTCCAGGAACTTCTTTGATGAATACATGTGGAAAGTAAAAAGGAGAAGAGAGTTTTTAAAAAAAAACATAGAAGATGTTAATGCTAGCTAATGGAGAAATTGGGAGAAGATGCTGGCTTGGGGGAATGATGTTGAATTCCAGGTACTTTTTTGTTTTCAGTTTTTATTTTGTAGCATTCATTTTATTTATTTTGAGTTTCAAATCTCTCTCTCTCCTTTTAGCCTCCTTTCTTCCATTGAAAAGGCAAGCAATATGATATCAGTTAAATATGTGAATTTATATAAAATGATTTTATATTAAGCATAGTCCTAAAAATTAAGAAAAATAAAGTGGAAAAACAATATACTTCAATCTGACTCAGAATTCATCAGTTTTTTTTTTTTTTTTGGAGATGGGTATCATTTTTTGTCATGAATTCTTTGGAATTGCCTTAGATAATTGTCTTGATCAGAGAAGCTATCTTCCATAGCTGATCATCATTACAATATTGCTGTCACCATATATAATATTCACATTGGGCACCAAAATGTAATGTTCTCTGTTGGTTTGGTTTTCTTGGGGTCTCTGGAAGCAGTCTTTTTCAGTTCAGTAATCACCACTTGAGTAGCCAGGAGTTAAAGTCCAAATTCTTTATTATCTCTTTTAAAGTCCTATCTCCTTCACTTGGAGCTCAGCTAGTTTTCTTAAGAGACCTACCTCTCTCCTTGGTTGCGAGAGCTTGAGTTCCTGCTGCCAGTCCTTTGTCTTCTTTTGCTTCTGCCTCTAGCTCCCTCCTCATCAACCTAGTTGAGGCTTCTAGCTAATATGCTCTATCCCAAGTATATTTATTGCTAGGAATCATTATATTGCTAGGAAACCAATATTTGTTGTAAGATTAAATCTATCATACTGAACCATGCTAAAGTAGATAATTATTGTCTCTATCAATTCCACTGACATAGTACCTTGTAAGAATCCTTTGTTTCAAGTTCAGAGTTGTGGCCCATAACAGAGTGGTTAAATGATGTGCTATGAAGAGTTAGCATTCACATCAAGTTTCCCAAAGTCCAAATCCAACATTTTCACTTTCTACTGCTTCAAGATGCTGCTCTTTCCACTACATTGTTTTGGTTCCTCAAAAAGCTATAGGGATTAAACCATGGAATTATTAGCACTATGCTCCAAACAAATGAGTTGTCCCCATTTGTTATCATCCTATAATATTTTTACAAAAAAAAATCTTATGCTGTACCATAAAGCAAATTAATTTCGAATCCTTTAAAACACAATTATAATCCATAATGTAATGAACATAATGATAAAGGAAATACATGTAAAAATATAGACCTAAATGAAGACTAATTAGTCATCTCCTGAGTTACAGGTATATTAAAGTATATCCTAAAAGCAAGCAATTGTGTTTTTTTTTTCCCTGAAGCAACTGGGGTTAAGTGACTTGCCCAGGGTCATACAGCTAGGAAGTGTTAAGCATCTGAGGCCAGATTGGAACTCAGGTTCTCCTGACTTCAGAGCTGGTTCTCTATCCACTATCTAACTGCCCCAGCAAGCAATTGTGTTAAAGAAAATAAGAGCAATGAAACAAAAATACCAAATTGTCCATTTCCTTTGACCTAGTGATACTACTACTGGATATATACCCCCCAAGGAAGTCAAAGATAGAAACAGAAGTCTAATAGTTGCTATCTCTATATTTTTTTTCTTCTTTGTTTAGTTATTATTAGTAGGATATATTTTATTTGGGTCTATGTTTTTTCTTTCTTAATACTCATGAAAGGCTGATATTGGTTACTTACAAAATCACTCAACAAAACAACATGTAGTGACTCACTGATTCACTGAATGGAAGGACAGACATGATCTGACTGGTTGGTAATATCTATAAAAGATCATCCTTTTTACACAAAAAAGCCACAAAGTATGTGGGAAAAGTGGTAAGAGGAAAGTAAAAATAACTAAAGATCAACACACAAACATTAAAGACCTCATCAGAGATGACAAGGGCAGTTGGAGAGTGGAGAGAATGAGAATAAACAATTAAGAGATAGAAGATCAGTGGAGTGAATGAACAGTCACAAAGACTCTTGTAGTAACTTAGACGCCTCTGTATCTCTTCTGCATTGGCATTTATCTAGGATAGGGTGGCAGGGGCTCTCCCGAACTCCAGTCTTGCATTATAAATGCCTAATGGACTTCTTTATCCTGACATCCCATGGATGTCTCAAAGTCAACATGTCCAAAAAAGAACTCGCTATTTCTTCTCCATCCACTACTCCCAACTCTCCCTTTCTTCTAATTCTCTTGTAGTTGTGGGAGAGATAATGGGGTTTAGAAGAAAGAGCAGAGGATTTAGGATCAGGAATCTGAAGACACTTTTAAAACCTTAATTTTTGTAACTCCAGCATTCATCATAGTGCTGGCAAAGTTATTACTCTTAAGTAATTTCAGTTGTGTCTGATTCTTAGTGATCCCATTTGGGGTTTCTTGGCAATGATACTGGAGTATTTTTCTATTTCCTTGTCCAATTTATTTTACAGACGGAGGGACTGAAGCCAATGAAATTAAGTAACTTGCCAAGGATCATATAACCAGTAAGTATCTGAGACTAGAGCTGAATTCAAATCTTCCTAACTTCCTTGATTCTTTGGAAAGACCCCCAATTTATTTTTGAGAGCTCTGAACAATTCTCTCTTGCTTAATGTGAGCAGATGACTATCTTATGACCAGTTAATCAGTGGAGCTGCCCTATGCTTCATCCAACCTGTGATCCCCTTATGATAGGCCATTTTTGGTCCTCAAGAACCAAGGTTTATCTGTATTTTGCCATTCCTCTCTTTTGCATTTTTGGGTATCAAACTCCATAAAAACAAAGTATGGAAAAAAGGGGGCATTTCAGAATGTGAGAAAGATTTGAAGTCCATTTCACTAAAAGGGACTATGGACTATTTGATAAAGTGCCATAGGCTTAGAGTTCTATCTCAGTGGTTTTTATGTATTTTATGCAATTATAATCCCCACAATAGAAAGGGATGGGAATTTGAATTAAGGGGAAAGCATGCTAGGCATAGGGAAAACAAGACCAAAGATACAGAAGTAGGAAATCATATGATGTATATGGAGTGCAGGCAATAGTCTTATTTTGGGGGAGTTCATAGAGCAAACATTGAAAGCTATGATCTGCAGGTAAAAAGATAGGGGTTGTCAGAATCTTGGAATTGCTTACTACTTCTACCTACTTATTCCTAATGATTCAAATATTTTTTCTTCCACATATCCTTCCCTGATTCATTCAGCTAAAATTTTTCTTTTCTATACTTGAAACAGAAGTGTTTTCTCTTTTCTTATGGATTTGAGACACATTTGAGAGTTGTACAAATTTAATATACTTACGCACACACACACATACACACATACACACACACACACACACACACACTCACTCACTGATTTAAAAGTCCCCTGGACAAAGATGTGTATTGTTTAAACTATCTCCCTTACCCAATCTCTCTCTTCTGCCATCTCCTAATACTATAGTTATTTTAAAAAAACGCTTATGGAACTGAATTTTAGATTAGGCAACTGTCAACAATTATATGGTCTTTCTTGGATTCTATCCAAGTAAATTCTGATGGATGCAGAAAAAAAAATTTCCTGCTTTACTGAATTTGTATGAGTGGCTTTTTAAATGTACTTTTTTAGTCATTTCACTTTGCAGAATCCTTAGTTTCCTTCAAAACACAGCTTAGGTGCTACCAGAGGTAACATGCAATTGAAAAAGTGTTGTCTATAGAATCAGAGAACCTGGATTCCTCTTGTCTTGGTTTCATTGTCCCCGGAACAAGCATAATTTCCCTCCCAATAATTTAACCATTTTTTTTTATCCCCAGTTAAAGACTTCTTGTTATAGCTCTGGAAAGTAGGGAAATGAAGGCACTGAACATAGATTCTTTTTTCAAAACTTTGATGGAGAAAGGGAAAAGAGAGAGAGATGAGATTCTGGAAATGTCAAGGAAGGTTTTTCTTTGTTTTAGCTGTTAGTTAGAATACATGGGTGCATATTTGTAAGTAGATTAAAAGAAGTCAGCAGAGAAGAAAAATTATAGATACGAGAGAGAGAAAAAGGGCTGATACTGATAAAACAGTATCTTCTAGAAGGAAGGAATGGGTAGAACCAAGGAGAAAAACAAAAGAATTATATGGATAAAATGTAGGGATACCCCTTTCCATGGGATAAGAATAAAGAGTAGGTGAAGTCACAGAACTCTTTTAAGATGTAGTGGTAAATGCATTAAAGGAACTTGTGACAAAAAGTCTTAATCTCAGCAAAACAGATGTATGGAAGGTCTATTAAACACTACAGTGGTTCTCAAAATATGGTCTAGAGAATCCTGGGAATCTCTGAAACCCTTTTAGAGGGTCTACAAATTCAAAAATGGTTTTTATTTCCAATATGGTAAATGTCTATAAATATAATCTAGATAAACAAAAACGCTTTGGAGAGATCCTCAATAATTTTTAATAGGATAAAGATACTGAAAGCAAAAGTTTGAGAAGCACTGCTGTAGTACCTCATGTTTTGTATGTTTGGACAAATACTAACTGGTCAGGCTGACTAATTCACTCTAGATAAGAACCACCATGCGGCTACCTTGAAATTCTCACACGGCTACCTTGAAATTCTCACGCGGCTCTAGGATTACCCTGTTTAGAGGAAATGTATTACTTTTACTCACCGTTTTAGCTTTTAAACTCCCATTAGTATACTTCCATTACACAAATTACTCACTCAAATGGCTGATGCTTTTCGATTTTAAACATAGCCATTTATTTATCAGAAGAAAATAATGACAAGAAAAAAAGGAGAAAAAATGGCAATGATAATGTCACAAGTAATAATGTATTAAAGTAAATTAAGGAATAACAAATACATTATAATCCATCTCACAATTCAGATATGAACCTTGCTCATACTTTCCTACCAATGCATTCAATATCTGTGGGGGAAAGTGGGTATGCACACTCAAGATAAATGCATCAAGAGGATTCTACCTTAAGCCAATTCATGTCAAGATCATTCCCTCAACTTTTCTGAGGTCAGACATTTACTGGTAGCACTTCTCAGGCTGTAGTACATGTCATTTCCAACTACTGGATTCATGACAATTTGGGCAACTGTCTCTATAATGAAAACTCAAAATAATAGTAAATTATAGTTCCAAGAATTTTTACCTCCAATACAAAAAATTTCACTAATCACAGCTTTAATCTAGAATATTGTTAATTTTCTCTATTTTTCTCTAAGTTACATTTCATCTATTCTTACTTTACAAATAAAAACTAACTACATTCTGGGATTTCAGAATATAACAAATACCTAACACTTGAGTCATAATGTAATGCTGGAGTAATTGAGGCAAGATAGAGATTAGAGAGTTTTTAATGATTTATTTGAAAGGGAGAGATTGTGCTGGGGGCATGCTGCCTTCAGGGCTGATATCCAAAGCATTCAGCAGCTAATGTGTGCTTCCTATGAAATATATATACACACTTGGCTCAGCTACTGGGGTAGACTGAGACAGGGGCGGAGTCAGAGCACTGAGAGCAGGAATGGACTATCAATCCGGTTCTGACAGGGTGAGGGGAGGCACCGGACATTCTGATATGTTGGGATGACCGAATGGGAAGAGGCATTGGACATTCTGATGATGTCTAAGATAGAAGACCTTTATTCTTATCAAACATCCTGATGATTAAGAGGGAGGGGTGGTGTTGCAGTATTAAGCAGAACAATTAGGAACTGAGGCAGAACAATTCAGGGAAACTGAGGCAGGACAATTAGGGAAATTGAGTCAGGACAATAAAAGAGAACTGTGGCACAACAATAATGTATTGAAATTAGATCTTTAAGCCACCCTATACATTTCTTAATTTTTTTATATGATAGTTAATTTTTGAATGAAAACTCACTCTTTATAATAGTAAACTTATTATTTGTTTTAAAACAAGATTACATCCCATTAAATATTTAACAGTTTTCAAACTCAGTTTTTATTATAGTCTTTTAAAAGCTCAATTAATAATCTAATAGTATCTAAGTAATCATGTTGATTTTTTTAAACAATGTTTTTGATATAATTTCTTGAATTTTACAATCTAAGAGAATTTAGAAATACAAAACTAATATACATTATACTATGTATTTAAAACTTGGAGCAAAATTTATTACCATAATCAATTCAGTCAAATGCATTTCCAAATTATCTTACATAGAAAATTATTAATTTTATTAGCTTTGGAATTTAATACTAATTAATTACTTAGTTAAATTAATTAAATACTAATTAATACTGGCACATTTATGCTAATAATCTGGTATACAATTAAATTCAATGAAATAAATAATAAAAATAAGTCAGCATTTATACAGTGCTTACCATATACCATATGCACTGTGTCAAACACTTCACAATCATGCAATTTTGATCCTCACAAAAACCCTGGGAAGAAGGTACCATTATTATTTTCCTCTTTACAGATCAAGAAACTAAAGCAAACAAAGATAACTTTGTTAAGATCATATAGCTAATAAGTTTCTGAGACTGGAGTATAATTCAGCTTTCTCTGCATTCTAGCATTTTTTTTTTTTGCATCAGACGGAATAATAAATAGGAAAAATTATTTAAAGAAGTAAATCAATTCCTTTTGTGTTTATAACTTAGTCTTACCCTCTCTTTACCTTAGACTTGTCAGTTTTTAACCTTGGGAGATAGATTGATAGTCCCATCCCATTGCTTTAGAGTTAATGAAATTCCAAAGTCTGGGGAATATGTTTCCCAGACTGGTCTTTCAGGGACAGAGTACTGTATTTCCTAATCAATCCTAATTAATCCTGAAACTATCAAAATAACTAATCTTTACTCCATAAAACTTCTTTGTAATTTAGCACAAAATTTTACACAGCCTTGATTAATTACAATACCTTTTAAAGAACCTTTTTTTGGGTTCTTAAGAGCTTAAAAATGCATGGTTTCTTTCTAGTATGCTTTGGTGACCTTGCTTCTAATTTATTTAAACGTTTAATTGTATTAAATAAAGCTTTGAAATTTCTACTTCAGTCTTCCCAAAAGACATTCCTAGCTCCTGGTCACCTCCCCATAGATCCTTCTTTGGTTTAAATCACATTTTTAAATTAAATTTTACTCATTTCTAAGTTGCTCCATGATTTAAACAATCTCTTTTTCCTATAGTCAGGAAAGGAGGCAGCTATCTAAATTTCAACTAGATTGTAAAATGGAAACCACACAAGTTTTTTTTCTCTTTACTTTGGGATTATTTTCAAACTACTTGCTTTCCTTCATTACACTAAAACAAAAGGTTTATCAGTCTCCAAGGAAAATGTAATCTAAGTGTTATTTGGCCCTCGAAAGTTTTACAGAATTTAATTATTATTTTTCCTTAAGGCAAATTTTACAAAGGGCACCCCAAAACTCACTAAAATACTTCAGCATATGTTAAGCTTCTCCTAAATGCTTTATCAGATAGGACAAAGAGAAGAAAGTGAGTTCCTGGAATTATACAAAATCCCAGGAGTTTTCTGCAATCTTAAAATGATTACTTTGCAGACTTCTTAATGATTACTCTCCAATCTTTTAAATGTTTAAACATCCAGAATCTATTAATATATTTTTAGCAGTTCTACAAACCAGGGGAAAAGTTTTTCTTTCTTTGATTATCTGATTTTATCTCTGTAATTCCACTGTGGCTGTGGTTGAAATGATAAAGTATCTTTCCATTTTTTTTTTTTTTGTTTTTGTTTTTGTTTTTTTTTTTCCCTTCTAACCTAATCTCTCACTGGAAGTCTAATGTAGGCTTTGGTCATGTTTACTGGGACAGAGCAGAAGGGTCTCTGAGCTGGGATGTAAAACAGGATAATCCCTGAATTGGAATGGGGGGCACAGGAAGTCCCTAATCTGGAATAAAGATCAGAAGGAGGATCTCTGAGCTGGAGTGGATGGGACAGAGGGAATTTCTGTTCTGGAATAAATTGGAAGAGGGTTCTAGGATGCCTGTGGGTGCCTGAATTTGGAACTAAGAGCTGGATTGTGATCTCCAAGGGCAGTCTTCTATGAAAAATTCACTTGATGAAAGATAAATCAAAGTACTCTGGGGAGTTTTTCTGAAAGGCTGTTGCTCTGGGGCATTAGAGTTCTAACTTGACTAGAATGGTTGGCCAAAAACTGTGGCAGGTGAAAGATGAAATGACTAAAGAAACAAAGGTTCAAGCCTCTGAGGATATTAGTTTCTTAAGTAATGCATTCTAATTGTGTAACAAATTGGAACCAGAACTCCTCAGCTTTTGCAATGGATCCCAAATGCAGGAAGAGTAAGATTTTTATGCATTAAAATAATCAAATAAGATCAATTAATTGAAAGAAAACAACCTGGATACAAAATTAGATAATCTGATTTCTAATTGGAGGAAAGATTAGAGATTTTCTAAATTGAGAGTGGGAGAGCAAATAAGTACAATTGACTCTCACCAGTTATTTGAGCTGGCTCTAGAAAACTCCAATCTTTGCCCTTTTAAATTATCAAACTGCTCATACAAATGAAGGATCATTCTATATCCTTTATAAAGTGCTCTAGTAGGAGAGATGATCTCCCACTATTGAAGTTTTCAAATAAACCTAATATGGAAGATTTTAGCTGCAAATCAAATATAAATGTCTCCACACCCTTAGGATGTAGTAGCAAAACAGATGCTAATTCCTCTTTTTTTAATGTCATTGCTATTGATAAAGTTAAATCAGTTTCTAATGTTGAAATGTTTGACAATGCCAAGAACTTTGATAGCAAGAATTTTCTTTTCTGAGTCTTTAGCAATGGAAATTGAAGCACCTGTAGGAGCAATTGCCAACTACATTGCCATTTGGGTTGCTTCCCAGGATGATGGTTAAAGGCATTGGGCTGCAAGGATTGCTATTCCCAAGACTATTGAGCTCAGAGCCCTGGGCTATCTTCATCAGGATCTGAAAAGAGATGATTGTCAAAATAGTAGTAACAAATTGACTTGTCTGCCAAGTCTCTTGATTTTCTTTTTGGGTGCCATGCTGCTTCAACTAAAGTAGCTTACTTGCTCTGTGTGTGACAGTTGGTTAGCAGTTAATGATGACTTTTCTTGATGAGGGCCACCAAGGCTAGTTGGGGCACTGTTATATCTAAGTCTCTTGTGCTTATTTGCCTGTTGGTGGCAGTTGGTCATCAATTGTTGCTGTTGAATAATGAGGACATTACTTCCTCTTCTTCTTCGCTATGATATTTTCACAAAAGATGAATGAAAGGCTCTGGCAGAAAGTAGATAGAGTATTTGGAAGCCAGGTACTCCTACTCAAATGACTTAGGTTTTGGATACTGGAATATTATCATTAGATAGTGCTAAAAATAATAGTGATGGTATTATCACGAACTGAAATATCTAGGCAATTTGCTTGGCAAAAATATTTTAAATAAACTCACTTAGACTTGTCCAATATTTTAAAAATAATTTTGCCTTGATATCTTTTTGAATATCATTTATATTTCCAATTGAATTCTCACTCCCACTCCTGCCACTCATGGAGCCATCTTTTATTACTTGGAATGAAAAAGTTAAGCTAAATTAAGCAGTGTATCAAAAAGTTTAATAATATATTCAGTGTCCCACACCTATGGTCCCTATAATTTTATTTAATAATTTTTTAATAGTAGCTTTTTATTTTCAAAATATATGCAAAGATAGTCTTCAACATTCACCTTTGCAAAACCTTGTGTTCCAAATTTTTTTTTCCTCTCCCAGCAGCAAGTAATCCAATATATATTAAACATGTGCAATTCTTCTATGTATATATTTCCACAATTATCATGCTGCACAAGAAAAAAAGGAAAAAATGAGAAAAAAAATAAAGCAAGTAAACAATAACAAAAAAATGAAATATTATGCTGTGATTAACATTCAGTACCTATAGTCCTCTCTGTGGGTGCAGATGACTCTCTCCTTGTCATATCTATTGGAATTGCCTTGAATCACTTCATTGTTGAAAAGAGCCAAGTCCATCAGAATTGATGCTCACATAAATTTTGCTATTGCTGTGTGCAATGATATCCTGTTCATCTCACTTAGCCTCAGTTTATATAAGTCTCTTCAGGCCTTTCTGAAACCAATCTGCTGATTGTTTCTTATAGAACAGTAATATTATTTAAAGAAAGTGAAATGCCTTCTCATATGTATTCTTTAGAACCAAGTATAATCATTAACATATTGCAAAATTTTTGTTTAGTTTTGCTTTTGTTTTTTGTTTTTGTTGTTTATATATTCTTTTACATAGTTGCATTAGTTCATAGAAATTTTCCATGCTTCTCTGTATTCATCATATTGATTATTTTTTATAGCACAATGGTATATTCCATTGTATTCATATGCCATAATTTAACCATTCTCAAAGCGATGGCCATCTTTTTTGTTTCCACTTCTTTTCTTCTCCAAAAAGTATTACTGCAATTGTTTTGGTCAACTAATAAAATGGATGGAGCATTAGTCATGAAGTCAAGAAGTTCTTTGTTCAAATCTGGCCTCAGACCTTGGCTATATAACCCTAGGCAAGTCACTTACCTTGTCTGCCTCAGTTTCTCCATTTGTAAAATGAGCTGGAGAAGGAAATGTCATATCACTTTGATAACTTTGCCAAGAAAACTCCAAATGAAGGTGTTGGACATGATGGAAATGACTGAACAAGAACATCAACAATGCTACCATTATTTTGATGTATATGGGGCCTTTCTTTTTTATCATCTAATGTTTTGGGATATATAACTAATAATGGAATTTCTGGGTCAAAGGGTATAGGCATTTTATACTTCTCCTGTACTAAAAAGGTATATATATATATATATATATATAGGTTCAGTAATGAGATAAGGGAAGAACTGAATACTAGGGAATATAATCCATCAATTGATGATTCTCTCAATGTTCAACTGAGTTATTTTTGGAATAGACTTCTAGTTCAATGTGCTTTGAGACCCATTTTAATGTCAACTCAAAGCAGATCTGTTCTAGTGGTTGATGAATTAAAAGCACTTCATAAAAATACTTTTCCAGTATTACCTATAAGTGAAGAGGAGCTGAAACTAAACTTTTGCTTGGTAGAACATCAAAGAACTGATGTGGGAACTGAGGGGTTAGGAGTGGGAATGTGAGTGTTGTTTATGAAATGGTGTTATTTCCACCATTCTGATTAATTGAATGTGTAATTACACATTTATTATATTATTATAATTAGATGCTAATTATATTATAAATATAATATATAATAAATATAAATAATATATAATATAAATAAAATATTAACTCTGTAATTATTAAATAATTTAATATAATATATCATATAATATATTACATATATTATGTAATTACAACTATTATTGTTGTAGCTGCAGTTGCTGTTACCATTATTATTATTTATGCAGACCTGATTTCATCAAAGGAAGGAAGTCTTCAAGAGGAAATTCCCTTTAATAACACAAATCAGCAGTTGTTTTGCAATTTACAATCTTGAAGAGGAGCTTGGAGAACTGAGATATTAAGTAACTTGTCCAAGGCCATATAACCAAAGATGACACATGTAGGATTTTAACTTGGTCCTTTCTACTCAAAGGCCATATGTTTATCTGCTATGTAGAAGCTGTCTCTTATGAATGTAATCTGGCTCACAGTACCAATTGTATGGACCTCTTTCCTCTTTGGTGGAAATAAATGCTTTGTGCTTATATGAGAAGTAAATGAAATTAATGATAGAAGGAAAGGGGAGAGATCTAGTCTCTTCTGGTTTCAGTGAGTTCTAGTTTCTAGTTTTAAGAGAGAAGATCTTTGATGACTACTTATCTTCATATCACTGAAGGAAGAGAGTAACCAGGAAGAAGATAACATGAGAGCAGTTGGAAAATCATCATCATATTAGTCTTAGCTAGAGATTTCAGGGAAATTCTCCTCTGTGTAAAATCTAGGTCTCTCTCAGTGGAGTTAAATTGTCTTGCTCCTAAATAGTAAACTCAGTTAAACTGTATTATCTATTTTATATTCTTATATGTATTCTTTTTTTGATTTTTGTTTTGATATCAACTAAGATAAATAGATTTGTTTGCTATTTACTATATGTTCATTTTCAAACAGGCTTTTTGTGTGAAGGGAATCAGGACTTGATATATTCCTTGGGCTTTCCTTTTTCTGTTAAGAAGTAGTAATCAGGAAAAGGAATCTAAACCTTAAAAAAAATTGAAATCCCTTAGCCTAATGATATTTAAAGGAGCACTGTGATTTGAAAAGTACACTTTTAGTATTTATACTTTTTTTAACTATAAATTTTTAATGTCCTATTATATGGTCAATTTTTGTAAAGGTACCATAAACCATTGAGAATATATATTCCTTCTATTCCCATTCAATTTTATCCAAAGATCGATCACATTTAGCTTATCCAAAATTCTACTTACTTCTTTCTAGATATATTTCTAGCCAAGCACAACTTCTTTTATTTGTAGAGAGCAAAGTGGCCAGTCTCTAACTCCAACCTCTTAATTCATTTCAATAAGGAATCAGTTTCCCTTGGAAAAGAGTAGGAAAGATGTTAGGGGTGACTATTCTTGGCTCTCAGTGAACTGTGCATGACATCCTTTGTTACCCATAACTATTAGCAAATAAAAACGAATATAGGCAGATAAGAGACAAAAAGAGGAGGAACCAAATCAATGTTGTTTCTAGAAAAGTTGTGAAAATTGACTTCCCTAAGCTTTTACCCATATTCTCCTATCTTCTTTCTCTGGACATCATTACTTTATACCTATGTTTCTCCTTTTCCTATCTCACCATCCACCCACATAGGAATGCCTATCTCTTTTGTATTGTATCCTTGAAGCTTAGCATTGTGCCTGGAACATAATAAAAGCTTTATACATGCCATCTTTATCCACCCTAATCTATATTTTAGTCCCTGTAAAGTTTTGTTTACAAAATAAGAAAGTTTTATTTATCTTTTCATGAAAAGATGGTTGTTTATTTGACCATTCTTTTTTAAAATTATATTTTTATTTTATTGACTATCTCATTACATTTTTAAAAATTAATATTTCTTTAAAACAAATTATTACAAATTTTCTTTCTCCCTTACACCCTCTCCTATCCACTGAGATGGCAAACAACATATCAATTTACCTTATGAAGTCATGCAAAACATTTCCATCTAGCCATATTGCTATATATATATATATATATATATATATATATATATATATATATATATATATATATATATATATATATATATATATATAGTGCAAGGGAAATCAAGAAAGTGAAAAGAATACTTTAATCTGCATTTAGAGTTCATCAGCTTTCTCTCTAGGAGTGATTTTTCTAGGAGCATTTTTCATTGTAGGTTCTTTGGAATTGTCTTGGATCATTGTCTTGAACAATGTAGCTAAGTCTTTCCCCATTGATCATTGTTATAATATTGCTGTTACTGTATTCATTGTTCTCCTGGTCCTGTTCAATTTACTTTGGATCACTTCATAAAAGTCTTTACATCCTTTCTGAAACCATCCCATTTGTCATTTCTTAAAGTAAATTCCATCACAATTACATACCATAACATGTTCTACCTAAACATTCTTTATAGAAATCAATCATCAAGAATTTATAAAGAACTTACTATGTGCACTACATTCTATGGGTATTTATGATACAAAGATAAAAATGAAACAGGAAAAAAATCCTTGGTTTTATAAATGAATGAAGCATTTTATTTTGTTTTTTTAATATCCCTATGGGTCATTACTCATTTCAACCAATGAAATGTTACTTTTCATGTGGCCTCATCTGTCTTTATTCAATGACATAAAGCCCCTACGATCTTTTCACATTGGTTAAAGACTTATTCACAATTAGTTTACTTTTAACTGATTCAATGAAGTGGTTTTTCTATGATTAGTTGGGGTTGGGACAGACCCTTATGCTTACACTTTTATGAAACTATTACTTCTGATCCTAGCTGAAAGTGATCTCTTTCTGTTTAAGTTTTCTGAAAACATGTTCTTTGCCTTCATCATATTCTATCTTTTATCATCTTATTTGTCTCTATGACATATATGCCTTATTAGATTGTAAATTTCTTGAAGGTGGTAGGGATTACATAATTTTCATATTTTGTCTCCAGTGTCACATGTTAAAAGAAAGAAAGAAAGAAAAATAATACCTCTCAGAGAAGGCTTGATTGATTCAGGAACCTGAAAAATGGATATAAAACTTAGGTTTAGCATTATTTTGAATCTCACCACTGACTTATTTCCATTGGCTTACCTTTCTATAATTGTAATTCAAAACTTAAAGTAGTTGCGATTTCTTTGGGGTTCATAGTCCTTCCATAGACACAGATTACAACCCCTTGATGCCTTATATAATCTTTCAGAGTTGTTATAACCAGAAAAATTCATACCTTTGTTAAGCTAAATTATGAACTTTCCCAAACTTATTACATAAGGAGCATAGTGATGCTGACAAAATATTAAAAGAATCAGAGCAAGATCTCTAATGTGTTATATAGATGCAAGTTTTTTTAAGAGTAGTGAATACATCATAAAAATCATGAGTTCACTGATGTATTCAAGTTTTTCAGAGTGATATATAACTTGGAGAGAATAACATAAGACAAGTAAGACTTTGTTTCAGTATGTTACACATGATATATGTTTAAGACCAATTTATGTAATGTATGATAGAAATACCAATTAGACTTAACATTTCTCATTATGCAAACTTTATTAACATTTTAATCAACATTAACCTGTTATGCCACAGTGTCCTTATTATAACTCTCTAACCTCTATCTTGCCTCAGTTTCTCTGGCATTACAAACCTTCTAGGAACAAACCATCAACTTAATTCTCAGAGATTCCATTAAATGAGTTTACAAGATTCTCTTTCTACCCACATCTCTATTTGTGGGTATCCCTCAGAGGTGGCATTCTGACAAGTGTTAATCAAATGATATTGCTCTAAAGAAAAACCAAAAAGCCCAAATCTTTAATTGTGAGGATCCAGGAATCTATACCAGTCATAACTCAATAACAGACTCATGGCTGGGGTCTCTGGTAGGTTTTTGTGGTTTTGGTTAAGGGACACTTATAAGTTACATCTAAGTTTTGATTTATGATTGATTACCTAGGCTTATGATAAAAGGAAACCATCAATCAGAGCTTTAGTTCTTAACATTATTATCAAATGTTTATCAGTTATTTACAAAATTAAGACAAAAACATATATTTTCAGCATTTGTTTATCAAATTTGAGGGATACACATATATCATTAATAGGGTTTTTTAAACCAACTTTGAGAGATACACATTTAATTGCCACAATATACTACTCAAATCTTTCTGCTGTAACAGAAAAACAATTTATATAACAATGATTTAGTCACAAAATAGAAGTTTGAAAAGAAAATGGAGATGTTCATCTTATGTTAACATATTTATTCTCACTAGATGGTGAAGCTGCACAACTGTGGGATTTAGGTTCCTCAGATATCTTTTCTTTGTCTTTTTATTAATCTATTTTCCTTGTGATATGAGTGTTTCCTTGGGGAGGGGATCTTGTATGATTTCATTCTTTTGTGTCAGACTCCTAACTCTCTTAGACTTTCTTTAGGTTGCTCCAGAAATCTCTTCAACTTGGAGGCTCGGTCTGACCCTAGACTCCATAAATTGGAAGCACCCTCCATTCCTGAGACCTTTTTTTTTTTAAATTGGCTAGGTCCTTCCAGAACCTTCAGTTCAAGGAGGGTACCCAAGTCCCCCACATTTTCATTTCTTTCCAGGATGCATTTCTGAATCTTCTCTTGGGTTTTCTATATAAAGCCTCTACCCTGGGTACCTTCATATCTCATCCATCTGCCCCCAACTTTTCAACTTCCTTTTTATGGTGTTATCTCCCCCCATTTGAACTTTTGAATGTAAACTCTTTGAGAGTAAGGACTGTCTTTTTTTGCATATATTTGTATTCCTGAAATTTAGCAGAGCCTGTAACAAACAGTAAGCATTTAATAAATACTTGTTAATTTGACTTGGCCATGCAACTAAGCAACCTTCAGTTCATGTTCAGTTGTGCATTATATTTCTGGGGAATTACTTTTGATAAATTCATGATGCAGGATCAGAAAAGGCTACAATTTTGATTTATTGCCTTTGAAATCACTTTCCCTTTTCAGTGTAGGGCATGACTGAGATTGCTTTGAAGCTGAAGAGTTGTGAGATTAAGTTGAAAACAGTAATAAAAAAAGGCATACCAAATGGAGTATAGGGTACTTTGCTATGAATGCTTGATAACAAAATAAAATATGTAACTATCCATGTCTAATATTTTCTCCATATAATTGTGTAACATTATAGGAAATTTCCTGAATGTGAATTGGAAAGAACATTGAACCTTTAATTAAAAAAATATTCTGGGCTTTTTTTAAAGGGAAAAATGAATAAAATTACTTACTAGATGGAATAAAAGATATATTCCCATTCATAGAAAGTAAAAAAAAATTATAAGGTAAAACTCCCCAAATATACTAAAATAAATTTTCATTTGTATATTGAAGTGATCTAGTATGTTCTATATGATATTTGCTTGAAATGATGGCTTAATGGTCATCATTTATGCATTTTTGTAAAACTATCCTTGAAAACAATCCTAGAAAATGAAATTAATAAAATTACTATTAATACAGCTAAGAGTTTCTCAAAAGTAGTAATACTTAGAGAAAGAATGGATTATAATAAGAGGTTATGGAAGAGCTTAGATTTGTACAGATGGAGGGATGAAATCTACTATCTTGGGAGCTAGATTGGTCTGGAAAAGTTTTTTTTTTTTTTTAAATAACTTTTTATTGACAGAACATATGCCAGGGTAATTTTTTACAACATTATCCCTTGCACTCACTTCTGTTCCGATTTTTCCCCTCCCTCCCTCCACCCCATCCCCCAGATGGCAAGCAGTCTTTTACATGTTAAATAGGGTACAGTATATCCTAGATACAATATATGTGTGCAGAACTGAACAGTTCTCTTGTTGCACAGGGAGAATTGGATTCAGAAGGTAGAAATAACCCGGGAAGAAAAACATACATGCAAGCAGTTTATATTCATTTCCCAGTGTTCTTTCTTTGAGTGTAGCTGCTTCTGTCCATCCTTGATCAGTTGAAACTGAATTAGCTCTCTTTATCGAAGAGATCCACTTCCATCAGAATACATCCTCAAACAGTATTGTTGTTGAGGTATGTAATGATCTCCTGGTTCTGCTCATTTCACTTAGCATCAGTTCATGTAAGTCTCACCAGTCCTCTCTGTACTCATCCAGCTGGTCATTTCTTACAGAACAATAATATTCCATAACGTTCATATGCCACAATTTACTCAGCCATTCTCCAATTGATGGGCATCCATTCATTTTCCAGCTTCTAGCCACCACAAACAGGGCTGCCACAAACATTTTGGCACATACAGGTCCTTTTCCCTTCTTTAGTATCTCTTTGGGGCATAAGCCCAGTAGAAACACTGCTGGATCAAAGGGTATGCACAGTTTGATAACTTTTTGAGCATAGTTCCAAATTGCTCTCCAGAATGGCTGGATGTGTTCACAATTCCACCAACAATGTATCAGTGTCCCTGTTTTCCCACATCCCCTCCAACATTCCGCATTATCTTTCCCTGTCACTCTAGCCAATCTGACAGGTGTGTAGTGGTATCTCAGAGTTGTCTTAATTCGCATTTCTCTGATTAATAATGATTTGGAGCATATTTTCATATGTCTATAAATAGTTTTAATTTCTTCATCTGAGAATTGTCTGTTCATATCCTTTGACCATTTATCAATTGGAGAATGGCTTGATTTCTTATAAATTAGAGTCAATTCTCTATATATTTTGGAAATGAGGCCTTTATCAGAACCTTTGACTGTAAAAATGTTTTCCCAGTTTATTGTTTCCCTTCTAATCTTGTCTGCATTTGTTTTGTTTGTACAAAAACTTTTCAATTTGATATAATCAAAATTTTCTATTTTGTGGTCAATAGTGATCTCTAGTTCTTCTTTGGTCATAAATTCCTCCCTCTTCCACAGGTCTGAGAGGTAAACTATCCTCTGCTCTTCCAATTTATTTAAAATCTCATTCTTTATGAACCCATTTTGATCTTATCTTGGTGTACAGTATTAAGTGTGGGTCAATACCTAGTTTCTGCTATACTAATTTCCAATTTTCCCAGCAATTTTTGTCAAATAATGTGTTCTTATCCCCAAAACTGGGATCTTTGGGTTTGTTAAATACTATATTATTAAAGTTATTGGCTGTTTTGTCCTTTGAACCTAACCTATTCCATCGATCAACTAGTCTATTTCTTAGCCAATACCAGATGGTTTTAGTAACTGCTGCTTTATAATATAATTTTAGATCGGGTACAGCTAGGCCACCTTCATTTGATTTTTTTTTTCACTAATTCCCTTGAAATTCTTGACTTTTTGTTTTTTCATATGAACTTTGTTGTTATTTTTTCTAGGTCATCAAAGTAGTTTTTTGGGAGTCTGATTGGTATAGCGCTAAATAAATAGATTAGTTTAGGTAGTATTGTCATCTTTATTATAATTGTTCGCCTAATCCAAGAGCATTTAATATTTTTCCAGTAGGTTAGATCAGACTTAATTTGTGTGGAAAGTGTTTTGTACTTTTGCTCATAAAGTTTCTGATTTTCCCTTGGCAGATAGATGTTGGAATCCTTACTAACTGCTAACTAATTAGAGTTGATCTAATCTTACAAGAAGATGTTTTGGGCAGAACCTGAAACAAGGTACTAAGTAGAACTACCCATAATCCCTCTCTCTGGAAGGAGCATAAATAGGCCAATGGGCCAGTCGGAGAGTTCTTCAGAGGAAGACGCTACAAGTCGAGATTTCACTGGAATGACATGAAGACTGGAGCTGGCTGGAGGCTGAAGAAAGCAGAGGCAGAGGCTGAAGGACCAGACCTTTGGATTTAAAGACATTTGGAGAGAGCTCTTGGAACCAAGCAGAGAGATAGGCCTCTAAGCTAACCGGGCTATATTGGAGATAATAAAAGATCTGAACTTTCATCACCTGGCTGCATTTGGGAAGAAGATCACGACAGATAGATTCTTAAATATTTTATACAATCAGTAGTTACTTTATATGGAATTTCTCTTTGTAACTCTGTTGGGTTTTGTTAGTGATATATAAGAATGCTGATGACTTATGTGGGTTTATTTTGTACTGGAAAAGTTTTAAGGAGGGAAAGAGAAAATTGAGTAAAGTAGCAAAGACAAAATTATGCTTCAAAACAGTCCTTTAAGGTGCTCTGAAAAAAATGAGATTGGAGGACCTGAGTTCAGACTTGAGTTTTGCTACTTAGGTATTTAAGTATTTGATTTCCTCAACTGTTTAAAATGAAGGTGTTGGAGTAGAAGACTAAATCTGTGATTTTATTATTCTTCTCCCATTGTTATTCAGAAAAAAAGAAAAAAAAACCCAATTCCTTCTTAAGATATCATGCAGAATGGGTTAGGACCAAGGTCTGCCCAGGTTAGGGAAGAACTAAAAAATTTGGCTGTGATTATGTAGATCATTGGGGAAAATGCAGGTCATCATGTCATAAGCAATAATGAGATGAAGCCTATGTTAGTTATCTGAAGGCCATTGTTGTTGATCTTCACTTTTATTCAGGGATAAGAATTATGGTACTTTTTTTCCTGACAGGCCTTGACAGAAATCAGAAGTTAGCCAATTTAGTGTTATGGACACATTAGAAGTTATCAAATTTTGGCTACTACCAAAATAAATGATTGCTCTGTTCTATATACTTCACATAGGCCAGGTGAGCACTTAGGTGATGTATTTCAGAAGTATAGAGAGAGCACTTTCACAATGAGAATATCTCTTCTACCCCACTAATACATGAAATTAAGGAAGCTAATTAGACAAACTCAATGGAAACATTGTTTCTTTAATTTAAGACTCTTATTCCTGTTGAAATGCAAATTTCCTTGGGAAAGGTACCAATTTTGGGTGCAAGTCATTTACACTTTAATGTGAATGAATTTTAAATAATCTCTGTACAATGTGTGCTATACTTGGAGTTAGAGAACCTGGATTTTGCATCTTGATTCTTCAATTTACTAGCTAAGTGATCTTTGGCAAATCATTTAACTTCTCTGAGCCTCAGTTTCTTCATGTGTAAAGTGAGAGTGGACTTAGAAGGTCTCTGAGATCCTTTAAGGTCCTATCCTTGAGAGCAGCTTTTAATAGAGAGACAGAAAAAACCAGGCAGCAGAATTGGTAGGCTTCATTTTTCAATCCATTTTATACTTTTATCAATAATTACAATTTCTAGATAGTTTTGAATTTTAACCATTGTATCTTTGAGGAAAATGTCTCACCTTGAAAAATGGCTCTCTTTCCCTGCAGATTTTTCATCATTTAGAAGGTGATAAATTTCTTATACTTCAGAAAAGTAGCCTATTACCTAAGCTAATAAGTTTAAATGGAGGTAGAGACATCATTTACTCAGGGAGGTTATTCATGTATTTCATAACACCATGACAAGAGACATGAAGCAGAGAAACTGAAATAAGTATTCTCTCAGCTGGATATCTTGGAACCTTTCAGGCAGAATGTTCTAAATGGAGTGTCAAAACCTTTCCATTCAGTGATTAGAATGACACTGAAGATTTCCAGTCAAAATGTTGCTCTGTACCTCCGGGATACTTTTAAATCATGGAAAATGATCCATGTCTTTATGCTTTCCAGAGGCTTCTGACTACAGTTTGTAAAAGTGCTATAAATTCCTTAATGAAAGGTATAAAGGAAGTAAAAATCATAATAAACTTTTTATAATGTAGATATGTAGGTCTACCTGTGAGGTGAAAAATATAAACAAGACAAAGAATACAGATATTTACTGAATATTAACCACATGCAAGATGCAGTGTGGGATATATAGTTGAATACAATAGAGTGACTACTCTCCAAGAGTTTTTAAATGTAATTGGGGAGATGAGGCTAAGCTCAGAAAAAATTATATACAAGATTTAAATGAGCATACAATAAATACAAAAGCACAAGAGCTTTCATAAAGCAGTATATTATAATTACACAACCTAGAGTTTAGGGCTATCAGGATGGAGGAGAGAAAAGTTAACTAGATTCCAGAATGGTCTGGAGAGTGTTCCTGGGGACTCATATGATAAGAGATCTAGAGCTAAAATATGTTTTAGAGTTTACTGAATTCAACCCCCTCCTTTTCTGATGAGAAAATAAAGCCCCCCAAAGTTAACACAACTTATTAGCTATAAGTATCTAGGGTGAAATTCAAACTTAGTTCTTTCTGAATCACAAAATGCATTTTATTCAAAAGAGGAATCTTGAAGGATAAAAAAAATCTGGGAAGAAGAAAAAAGTGAAACCATTCAAGCAAATAAAATAAACTTTTGTAAAATCTATGTCAACTCCAAACTATAAGTTTTTGTTTTGTTTTTTCTTGGTTGGTCACCCTAGCTTATGGGTGCTTTACCTCTAGTTGTTTTTCAGTCATATCTGGTTCTTTGTGACCCCATTTAGATTTTGTTTGGCAGACATTGGAGTGATTTACCATTTCCTTTTCTAGCTTATTTTACAGATGAGGAAACTGAGTCCAGAAAGGTTACGTGATTTGCTCAGGGTCACGCAAGTGTAAGTGTATGAAGTCAGATTTGAACTCAGAAGAAGAGTCTTCCTCATTCCAGGCATGGAGCTCTATCCACTGGACCACTTAATTGCCCCTGTGCTTAATCTGTATTGATCTGCTATCCTAAATCTCTCCTTTTAAAATTCCCCTACAAAATCTAGAAACCTCTTTAGCTTGGCGGCTTCAGAACTGGATTTTGCAGTAAAAGTTGCCTCTGTTCTGAGGTTCCTGGTTCTGAGTGGTTAGTTCCCCCCAGAATGTCTATTTTAATGAAGGTGCCCCAATTTATCATTCTTATCCTGGCAGTACTCCTATCTCTCCTTCTGGACTTTCTCTATAATTCTAACTCCCACCACTCTCTTCCCTGGACCTTTCATTTTTCATTCACCTATCCTCCCACTCCTATTTCAGCTTTCTTTTAATGTGTTGTCCTTTCCTATTGAATGTAAGTTTCTTGAGGGTAGGAGAATCTTTCTGCTTGTATTTGTATTTTGGACACTTAGGAATCAGTGCTTAGCTGGGAAAAATATTTCCAATGACATAGGTGCCCTGATTGCATCATATGGTGCCCATGATCACAGCCTTCAGTTAACCTTATAACTTGGTTTTAACTGTGAATGTCTCAACATGCTTAAGTCTCAATTTTCTCATCTACAAAATAAGGGAGTTTGAACTAGATGTTAAACTTTTGATTTGCCTTGGTAAGAATTTCGTTTCTCAGAAGGTGAATGAAGCAATAAGAATAATATTCTTTGGAAATAATTCTGATAACAAAGAACTAAATGGTGATGCAGAAGTTTTTTTAGGAAGAAAATTACTCTTATCCTGAAATTTGCATTTTTGAAAGACAGGAAATGTTGTTTCATAGTCAGATACATAGTCAGATCTGACTTTTTAGCAAATTTTATTTACTAAATGATTTTAATAAAGAAATTTACAAAAAAATTTAAGAGAAACAAGTATGATCACATAAACAAAAACAATAAAAGGGACTATGTCCCAAGAGGAATATGAATTGAAAGAAAATCTTACAACACAAACATAAATTAGATGTGGAAATATGTTTAGAAGAATTGCACATGTTAAATTTATATTGGATTATTTATTTTCTAGAGGAAGAGGGTGAGGGGAAGAGGAGGGAGAAAAAGTTTTGCAAGAGTGAATGTTGAAAAAAAAAAGAGTGAATGTTGAAAACTCTCTTAACATGTATTTTGAAAATAAAAAGCTACTATTAAAAAATAAATACAATCATGAATAATTCCAAATGGGAAAGAAACTTATGTGACTGCCCAGTGAGTTCTCTGATGAACTCAGATTTTAAAAGAACATGAAAAAAAAAATGGAAGAAAGAATACATTATCCAGGAATTCAAAAGAGATATAGAGGACTATGGGAACAATGTCCATGAAATTGACCTACCAGAATGAAAAAGAGAAGGAAGAAGGAAGAAGAAAAAAGATCAGCAAAATTGAAGTCAGTGAAGATGAGAGTCACCAAAAAAAAAAAATGGAGTCAAATGAGACTGATATCTCCTGCTCATGTGTTCCATTACTTCTGACACTCAAACTAGTCCTAACCAGGCTCTGATAGATTATATGTGTATATATATATCGGACCAAGTTCTGATATGCCCAAGTTGAGCTAAGCAAATTAAATTTTGGAATGAGTTAGCAAGACAAACTCAAAAGTGAAAACAGCAAATCAGAGTCACAGTAATAAGCAATTTCATGTAGTTGTAAGGTTATTTCTGAGAAAATTTTTATGAAAGTCCTAAACAGAACCAATACTCCAAACTTAAAATGACTTAATTAGATCTGAATGCGCATGAAGGGGAAATAACAAACAGAAACTCATAAGATAGCCAATAGTAAGAGGCAGCTTGGTGTGATGGAAAGAACACTTGTCAAGAGAACTGGATTTAACCCTAATTCTGATATTTATGAGTTGTGTCACTGTGAGTAAATTATTCACTCTTTTATTTATAAAATGACATTAATAAAATTATGCTACTACCAGAGCTGATATGGAGAAAGTATTCTGCATACCTTAAAGGCCTATGGAAGAGTAAATAATACATATTAACCAAATGTATTGAAATAGTCATGAAATTTACTTGGAATTATGCATAAATGTTTTATGAGGAGAAATATGTATCACATTAAGAAGCTGTATTAAACCATCCTTATATATTTGCATACAAATGTGCCTATTTATAGAAAAATATACAAAGCACCCCAAATTAATAAAAAGTCATCTGCTTCATTCATGTTTCATTAGCTACCACATTAATTTACAACTCATAGACAGAAGAAAGGGACTCTTTCCTCAACCTATGAAGTATTATTGCATGTTTGATGCCTTCAATTTTTTTAAGATAATTGAAAATATTATTAGAAAAAAATTATTTTTCAATAGCCTCCAGATTTGAAAATTTTTATAAAACACCAGATTATTTAGTGCCAGTGTTTAAAAAAAAGCCAATAACAATAAACAATAGGAAGCTGTTAAGTTACAAAATTTATATTATATATATATATTTGTGTGTGTGTCTGTCTGCTTTTATTTGGCTTACACATTTCAGTGCTTGAACACTAATAATCATACTTGGGAAAGTTAAAAATGAAGATTCCTAGACCCATACCCCAAGGAACTAGTCTTTAAAGTGCAAGATTTAGATATTTGAGGCAAGTATAAATTTTACTAGGGTAACTAAAATGCTAAAAGGAATGTTAGTTGGTTGCACCCATTTTTTTGTCACCAAGTATACCTGCAATTAGATTGCAATAGGAAAAAAAAAAACTCTAAAAATGTTTTAGATAGTTTTCTATTTCATCAAACTTCAGTTCCAAGAACAATGTCTTTCAAGTACTGTTGATATTAAATGTTTTACCAGTTTGATCTTTTACTAGAGAGAATCTGAGCTATAAGGGAGAGGTGGGTTTTTAGACTCTCTCCTGAAAGGCAATTAAAGATTAGATCCAATTTTCAGTGATGCAAATTATTTATGTTTTTCAGTGATGGGGGTTAATTTATAGATTCCATTTGCCATTTGAAACAAGCAATACTTTCTGCTGTGAAAAATACTGATTTTTTTCTTCAATTTATGCACATATGCAATATATCTCTCTCTATAAAGAGATATATATTATATATGTATATATGTACAGACACACACACATATATATATCAGGAAGAGAAATGGTCTGTAATGAATGTCTCTGATTTGAAAATGATATCCTTTAGCTGTTTGTAGGCATGCTCCTTAACATGAAAATATGACAGGTGTTGGGGTAATAGTCTGAAACACTACAATATGCTATCCATTTCTCATGGTTTGGAAGTCCAAAAACAACAAAGCAAACAATAGCAAGTTATTAAATTACAAATTACAAAATACAATTGAGACCTCTTGTATCAGGTCTTAAAGTCTTAAAATACCAGAGTCCAGGCTCTAAACTTAGAGATTTCAATATTAGACTTTTGAACTCAGAAGCATATAGTGGAAATAATGCTGTCTTTACTCTCTTTTAGCTTTTTTCCCTCAGTATTAAAAATAACAATAATTAAAAAAAAAAAAGTCAAAGCACCCTGGGACTACACTAGCACTAGGTGCTATAGTGAGGACTCAGATAGGTAAGTACTGATAGGACCTCATTGAAAGGCAGTCGGGGGCCAAGGACCTTGAGGGCAAAGTATGGGCAGGTCCTGTTGGCTATGAGGCTGAGTGATTTAGTAACTGTGTTGGTGTGGTGGCCACAGGCTGCTCTTAACTAACAAACCACTGGAAAGTCCAAGCATCTTAATGTAGTATTATTATTACTTAATGTAATCCTGTTTCCAAACAGGGAACAAAACCTTATCTACACTAGACACATTATGTTAGACTTATTTCCTTAATGATGTATGACATTAAGGGTCATATTTGCACAAATATAAAGATTATATTGGGCCCACTCCATACATTGCCTTATTTAGGTGAATATGCTTTTCAGTGCCCTCAGTGAGCCAAGTTCACCCACTAAAAGCTTGATTTCAGTGTGTTTCCAATATTGTTTATTTCCCTTTCAGTTGCCTTTCTTTGAATGTGGGTACATTGAGTCAGACGTTTACGGAAATTGCCACTCAGCAGGATGTAGAGAAAGGGATTGATTCCACTGCTGGCATAGCTGAGGCAGATAGAGAGGTAATAGCTCACATAGAAAGTCAGTGTTGGTTGGGCCATCTGCAGATTTACCAGCTGGATCACATGATAGGGCGTGGCACTCAGCACAAAAACTCCCACCAGCACCAGGACCATTCTCGTCAACCTCAGAACCCTTTGCCTGGGAATGCTAGGATTATAGCTGCAGGGGAGAAGTGAACACATAGATCAGGGTAATGGTAAATTAGAAGAAAATGATTCCTTAGAGTAATAAAAAGTAGAATACTAATACTCAATAATGATTAGAATACTAACATTGATGGCTTCTAAAGGTTTTTCAGGGGAATGCACGTCTTTAAAAAACTGACCAGGCATAAAATATGAATTCACTATTAGAGATATTAAATTCTTAAAATTTATAGTTTGACAGAGCCATAAGCAGCATGGGCAAAATGGGGTTTTCTCCCAGAATACTACATTTTAGTGTGGAGAGATACACTGTCACCTGGAAGACATGCTTTTCTCTCATGGTTACTACTGTCCCAGTCACTCACCTAATGGTCTTTTGATGCTGCAGTTGGCAAAACTTCTTCCAGACTATGACCTACTTCTTGGCTGGGGGACCTTTCTCTTGAGGCCCACTTTTCCACTCAACTCCTTCAGGAGGGAGAGATGGACCATTCATTTCCTTAGTCATACTGTCAGTATCATTACTACCTACCACCCCTCTCCCTCAAATGGTTTTGTTCCAAGTGAAAATCCTCCTAGTTATGGCTCTGCATTAGATAATTGATTGAAAATTTTTACAAGTGGGTCTAAATGATAACTACTCTTGTGGCTTATGACTTGAGGATGTTAGTTTAAAAACATTGCATCTTCTTGACTGAGCCACTATATCATATGGCCATATAAGTATACACATATATATTTATGCAATTCCATGTTGTCATAACTCACACATACAAATACATGGCAGCATGGAATCATATAAATATACATATGCACATATATACATATAATAATGTAACATATAAGACTTAGGATATACATAAATATGTGTCTGTATAAACACACATATATACATATCTATATATAGATATTTAGATACAAACACACATATGTACATCCTAAAAAATCTTTGCAGTTTTAAGCTTTAATTGTTTGAAATGGTACTATCTTTTGGAAGTTTCCTCTATCAACATAGGTTGGCAACTTTTCTGAAATATATAATTTATATAATAAGACTTACAGTATTTCTTAAATGGCAGTGAGAAATTAGGTCTTTTTTCCAAGGTTACAATAGCTATTATGTATCTGAAGCAGGACTGGAACACAGGTCTACAGATCTTCCATAAATACTATTGCTCCCTCCTTCCTTATCTGTCTGTCCATCTTTCACATTCATAATATGTACTCACATCTATATACATACTATACACTCACATACATACTCACTTAAAGTGATAATTATATAGCTACATTTCAGGTATATTAGGATACATGAAGTTTCATTAACCAGAAAGATAATAAAGTAGACTCTTACCATCCTGATTTCTTGTTTTGTTGGTACATCTCCCAGGTATAACATAAAATTAAAATGTAGCACACCAAGATCAAAGGCAAAGGGAAAAAAAATGTTGTTATAGTCAAATAAAGAGTGTACCTGCAAAGCAAAAATATAATGATCAGATTGAGAATTTACTCAATAGTTTATAGCATACCATAATGTTTCTTCAGAGGTGGGTAAAAGTAGGAATAAATTGTCTAAGACTCTCCATGTATATTTCTACATGAGAAGATCTAGGAAAACATCTTCCAAGTAATAGTGCATGGAGGTGTGGATGCTGAATAAGAATGAACAAGGATTCTTAACCTTTTTTGTGTCTTAGACCTTTTTGGCAACCTGCTGATCCCTTTTTTCAGAATGTTTTTAAATGCAAAAATAACACATATAGGATTGCAAAAGACCAAAGTTTTGTTACAATAAAGATGCAATTTTTTTCCCCATTCAAGTTTGCGAACTCCCTGAAATCTATCTATGGACCTGATAAAGGACTCCTTTATAATACAGTGTTTGCCCTCTTTCTGCATCTCTTCAGTGATAAGAGTGGCCCAAGTGGAGATGCATAGAGAATGAAAAGGAGCTCCTTTCTTAGAGTGATTCTTGCTGTCAATTCAGTTAAGATTATTTAATATTTCTCCAGAGTAAAGAGGGATACTTGAAGAGTGAATATGGCTATTTTCTTCATATGGACCTAATGTGAAACAGCTAAATGATGGATAGAGCACTGGGCCTGGAGCTAAAGGAGATTTGAATTCACATCTATCTCAGACACTAGCTGTGTCATTTTGGGCAAGTCATTTAATATTGTTTACTTTAATCCACTGGAGATGGAAATGACAAGCTACTTTAATATCACAGAACAATGAAGAGTCGGACACCACTGAACAAGTGAAAAACCATATAAACTTGATGTCCTCCCGGACAAATTTGTTTCCTGATTGCCTCCTTTTCTATTCCCAGCACTTAGCACAGTGCCTGACACATAAAAGGCACTTAATGTTTATTGCTTGATTGATCATGAGGGTAAATGATTGTACCATATTGAGGGACAAGTTGTTTTACCTCTTCTCTCTGCTCAGGTTGTTGCTTGATATGTTTACTCCGGAGATGAAGTTGTGGTATAAAGCCCTAATGCTAGAGTAAAAACAGCAGACAGGAATGGAAACAGAGGTAACTATCAGAACAAAATGCTTCCATTTCCATACTAATTTCTTCCTTTTATTAAGCTCATATAAGCTTGTTTGACTCCTGTTGTCTTTTAGGAATTTTAAGAAATTATCCTTTGGGAATTATAATCTCTGTGTATAACTGGGATTAAGAGAGAAAGGTGACAGGGAGAAGTCCTTTCAAGATAGCACATCTACACTGATAACGTTTATTTGTCATCATTACTTTCACTGCAGAACCTAGGGACTCAGCACTCAGTCTTTGAATATCTAATGCTAAAAAAAATGATTAGGTAATGATCAGATAAAACTATTTTGATCAAGTGGGAAAAAAATAGCCAAGTGGATTGTTTTATGTTCTATAGCTAAAAAACAAAACAAAACATAATCTCTACTTGGTTATCTTGATATCTTGAATAACACTTTTCAAATAGTGGGGGAAAGCTTAGATTTAAAACTGGAAGGAACATTGAAAGTCATCTATTCCCATTTTCATTTTACAGATGGTGGGGGGAGTTGACAGATATTTAGAGACAATTAATGGTCACATGGGCAGCTGGATGGCAAAATGGATAAAATCAGGAAGATTTATCCTCATGAGTTCAGATTTGGTCTCAGACACTTATTGGCTGTGTGATCCTGGCCAATTCACTTAACCTTGTTTGTTTCAGTCCCTCATCTATAAAATGAGCTGACCAAGGAAATGGCCAACCACTCCACTATCTTTGCCAAGAAAACCCCAAATAGTGGGATGAAGAGTTGTATATGATTGAAATGACTGAATAACAACAACAAAAATTGCCACATATTGCTCACAGGTAGAATTTGAACCCAGGTTCTGAGTCAGTGTTATCTGACTTGTACTCAAAAAAGCCCACTAATGCTGTCTTGGTCTTGAATGTTACAACTCAATCTGGCTAATTTAGTGTGTTTCTTTAAAATGAACATTTTAATATGTTCCAAATAATTTTGGTACCTGAATTCAGGCTCTTTTATAAAGGCTACCAAATGTACAGGTCCTCCCCCACCCAAAATGAAAGTGTCCAATTGATTGTGGAAAACAAGGAGATGAGAGGAGAGGAGTGTGCTGAGTACCTTGAGAGGATGCTCTCCAATGCTGCTCACTCACAGACAAGTGGGATGAAGTACTTGACAACTTAATTCCGCTTTATTTTCTCTAAGTTTTAACAACTTACCAAAGCACATCATCAGGGGATGCTAAATCAAAAGCACAACTTTCAAAACCATCTTTGAATTTGATGACTTTCGAGTAGATCCAGACAGGCAACATCAGAGCAAATGAAGCTACCCAAAGGCACAAATTGATGCGGATGGTCTTCGACCTTGTTCTCAAACTGGTAAGCTTAAATGGCTGGACCAGAGCCAAGTACCTGTAAAACCAGTTGAGAAGGGTTTGTGAACAATCAATACAAGCTCTGAGCTCTAAGGATGAAAGGTTCATGACAAGAGTAAATTATTAGTATTATTATTCTCCCTGAAGTGCAATTCTATCATGGTGAAGGAAAGTAATATTTTTTGAAAGATGGGCTACACCTTTAGAGAAAAACCTTTTCAGTCTGGAGGTCTAAATAAACCACTCAGACAAATAACTTCCACTACAAATAAGAGTGATAATGATAAAAAAAAAATCTTTAGGCTGAACTTTACCTTTACAACATTGTCCTTTATAGATATTCTCTGAAAATTGGATTCTGATCAGGGATTTCCTTCCGGAGGAAGTGTCCCTACTATGTATTCAAGAGCATTCACTTCTGAGCACAATTACATTAGTGGAGAGAAATTTTTTTTGGGAAGGGAGCGGGAGAAAAGAGAAGGGAGTGAAAATGCCATAGAAACATAAGGGAAAATGAATAGTTTATGTTTAACTTCTTTAGTTCCTAATAATAGAGGTTTAGGGTTGAAAGAAACATTTAAGGACCATTGAGTTTATTCCATATCTGGAAAAATAAACCCACCTTCTACAACATCCTTGATTCATAGTATTTATCCCTTGCTTGAATAAAACCAGTGAGGGAGAAATCCACTTCTTTTCTTTTTTTTGGATAACTAATTTTTGAGATGCATCACTACATAGATAATTGCAGCTTAGAGTAATTGAACAGTTTGTGGAGGGCAAAATAGTATAGAAACCACTTTAGCAAGCACATGATCTCCTTGCCAAGAGAAAGACATGACAACCAAATACAATGTCAATTAGAGGGAGAAGGAAATAAGTCTACCAAAAGCTATTCTTGATCCAGATAAAATTAGGAAAATTTATAAATATAATTGGATGTAGAAAAACAGAGTCAACATGTATCAGATTTGCCAGAATTTAGCGGTGTGTTCTCATCATTGAAGACAAAGGAAGCAACAAATTTATATTTTAATACCTCATGCCATATGTGCTTTATAAAGATATAGCAATACTCTTAAGCTGCTTCTGACCAAATACATGCAGAATACAATCTACGCAGGGATTGAAATAATATTAAAGATACTTTGAGGTAGATTGTCAAAATATTTCAGAGGGAAGAGGAAGCTACTAAAATAATAGGAAAGATAATGAGAGATTAAGTGAGAATTAGCAATTAGTGACTGATATATTTACTTTCTTCATCTATAAAATATTTTTAAGACTATTGTTCAAATATATAGAGGATCTCTTTGAAGGTAATGTGCAAAAGAAACAAAAAAGGTTTTTGCTGATGATTTCTCATATCAGACCATATCTTTAGAATAATACAACTGAATGAGAAAAATAGAGAATATGAAATCTCACTGTGTGTATTATTTATTGATTCTTTTAAAAAATACAGCTAATGTATTGGTCAACCTGCCATTGGGGGGAGGGGATGGGGGGAAAGAAGGGAAGGATGGGAAAAATTGAACAAAAGGTTTGGCAATTGTCAATGCTGTAAAATTACCCATGCATATAACTTGCAAATAAAAGGCTATTTAAAAAATAAATAAAAATACAGTTGATTTGATATTATAAAACCTGGTCTTCAAGAACTTCCTTCAACAGGATGTTTCCCATGCATATGATAGATGCCATTATAGTTACAATTTTGTTTACAGGCTCTGGTCTGCCAGAGTGTGGTTGGGCCTCTCCTTTCAAGGACCAAATAAAGGTTTCCTCTTTGTATCTGAAGATGCCTCTGAGTAGTCAATTTGGGTAAGGGGGTCTAGCACCCACCTATACACTAAGTTCCCATTATCTGGAACTATTTTGCTAGTAGTGGTAAGTGGGTATCAATCTTCCTCAATTATTTGGAAACACTAGCTTATTTGAGGCTTCCTGGATCTAAATTAGTGGAACTCTGTTGCACATTTTCTTAATATTTTTATGTAGCCAAAACTAATCTGCTTTTCATTGGCCACCAATAGGTCCTAGGCCAAGCCCCATTTGGTCATTATTTGGGTCCTAATTGACTCAGATTGAATGTAAATAGCAGTCATTTCTGATTTTGCCAGAAATCCTGAGGGTCTTCCCTTCACAGATTTATTTACTTATTTAGATTATTATTATTATTTTTTTTTTGAAGGAGATTCTTTGCCTCAGTTGCTACTTAATCACAGAATGGGTGTGGTCTTAGTCAAATTGAGAACTGTTGAAGATCTTAGCTTAAAAAGACCTAGATCACACATTGCATTCAGAGCTATCCTACTACTAATCTATATCTGGCCTCTGGACCCTGGACTCTGGAGGGAAAAATGAAGCAGGTGACGTTGCCCAGCCCCTCCTCATTTAAATCCAATTCACCTGTATGTCAAGGCATCACCTCCCTGATATCACAGTTCTTTTCAAGAATAAAGCACAGGGGCAACTAGATGGCGCAGCGGATAGAGCACCAGCCTTGAAGTCAGGAGGAATTCAAGTTCAATCTGGTTCTCAGACATTTAACATGTCCTAGCTGTGTGACCCTGGACAAGTCACTTAACCCCAATTGCCTCAGCAATAAAAAAAAAAAAAAAAAAGAATGAAGGACAGACAATAACAACAATATGTAACCATAATGATTTGGGAGATTCCATTAAAGCAAAATCCCTGCATCTCATTCTGGATGCACTGAGTCCACTACATTTTTTCATGACTAAAAATACAATTTGCAGACTTTGATTTCAATCTTTGGCTACGGAACAATACAGAATTAGCTGACCTGCCTTAAGTTTGGGCCCATGACCTTGACTGCATTAGCTCTGTACTCAAATGAGCAAACTAGATGCAGACATGAGAGTATTAATTACTATGTAACCTATTAAATTATGGAGAAAAATGCATGCTTTATATTTTGAGAATTTTTTTTTCAGAAATATGGTAAGAGATTAAATATTTGTTCTTAAGAATTGATGTAAACTGTGTCCCCTTTAATCTTTGGGGGAAGGATGGTCCTGGGTTAGAAATCTCAAACCCTCCTGGCCTTTGGGAGGGGCCCCACCCTTCTTTTTACAGGGGGAAACTACCAGATAAGTAATCTCATTCAGTTGGAAATCTTGGCCTGGATCATGATCACCATCCTCTATTAGAAGATTCCCCACTCCCATCTCCCCACCCCCCTGCTCCAGGACAAGAAAACCCAATTTAATTGAAGGCTATGTGCCTAGAACTTTGCAAAAGTCCTAACAGGATTTTGTTGTCTAAGGAAATTGTTTCCTTACTTTAATAAATCCATTCTTGCCACAAACCTTGAGCTTGTATTCACTGGGGTTTGTGAATTCTTTCACAAAGCCTGTGGACTGGCCAGGGATCCCATTGCTGTCAGGAGATCTCTCAACCCTCATTTTTCACATCTCAACGGTATCAGAGCATATTACTCACCCCCAGTTAATTCCCTATTACTTGTATGACCAATTCAAAAACCATCTCTTAGGTATTTAAAGTCCTTCATAACCAGGTTTCTTTCATATATTTACAGTCTTTCCCTTATCCCCCTATATTGAAATCTATTCTTTGTCTCTTGGCTATTCCTCAGAAACTATTCTATCTTCTATGCATTTCCCCTTATTGTTCCTTATAGTTGCAAACTGTTCTTATAGAAGCAATCCTTTCTTTCTTCATCTCTAACTTCTGGTTACCCTGACTTCTTTCGCTCGCAGATAAAATTCTTTCTTGGGCAAGAATTTTTCCGTAACACTCTTAATTTTGGTGTGTTCCCTCTGTTGATTAACAGCTTCAGTTTATTCTGATATCTGGTTTGTGCAGAGTTGTCTGCAGGTTGCTTCCCCTCCCCATTAGACTATGAGATCCTTGACAGCAAGGTTTACTTTTCATTGAATCCCCAGCCCTTATCACAATGTGTGGCACATAATAGACACTTAACAAAAGCTTGTCAACTTGACTTAACATTAAAGTAAATGACCTATGCTGCCCTTGCTGCTCCATAGGTCACATATTTGTATACTGCTCACTTCTTCCCAGCTTCAAGGATGTGCTCAGGAAGATAAATGCCAAGAAACTCATAATTCAATTCAATTCAATTCAACTATCATAAAATACTTGAAGCATCACTGAAATTCCCAGAGCCTGAACAATGCTTCTTACTTTGTTTGATCCAGTGGATTCACAGATGCCCTGATATTTTGTTTATTATTGAGACTCTTGTATATCTCCTTTCTGTGAGGAATTAACTGAGTCAAGACATTTTCATGGGAAAATAACCTTAATTGTGACTTGAGACTTTATAATAACAAATAGAGCTATAGCTAAAAGTTGCAGGTCTTTTTCCCCTCCTATTTCCCACCATCTCTTAATTAGCATTTAAATACTTCTTTTAAAGGTGATGATGGCTTTGAATTCTCTTCTGTTAGGATATCTGCTTGTATAGTAGTTCTGTAAATTAAGAGTTTATTATTATTGACTTGTATTCTTTTGTTTCTGGGTTAGATTTCCATGATTATGACCTAGTGAACTCTAAAAATTGTGCAAAATAATCACTGAAACCATGTCTCCTTTGATCTGCAAAAGAAGAAAAGTTCAGGGTTTCCCAGGCTCCAAGGAATCTAGAGACGGGGCCCATCCTCCTAGGATGGGAGAAGTAATATTATTCAAGGGCAAATCAACTTTCATTGATCTTTTGGGAAGTCACATCCTCATTCAGGAAATTCTAAATTTTCATTTAATTAAGAAATCCTGGTCCAATTTTCAATTCAAATCACCTCAGATTTTCTCTTAAAGTGGATCTTTGCCAGTCATTCTTTGCAAAATATTTCTTAAGAAATAGGCCTGCCAAGGAGAAAGCCTCTTAATGTAAAATAAAATCTCTTTTTGCCACAGCCTCTAGTGTTAGTGAATTCTTTCCCTTCTGAACCTGCATCTCTTGGAACAGAAGGGATCTCATTCATTCATTCACACACCTCATCAATTAGATCTCCCAAACAATGGGAGAAAAGGCCAGCCAAGGGAGGTGGGAGTTTTGAGGGTTTCTGTGTTTAGGCTATTTAATCTTGAGTTTCCCAGTTTATGCTTTTCACTTCTTTGTTGACTAACCTCTTATCAGATGGAAGATGCTCTTTCTCATGAGAGTCTAATAAACTCCTTTTTGCTTTTTCTCACTCTGAGAATCTCTGTTTTTGTGGACATTACTGTCCCACACATTTCTATGGGAACAGCCATTAGGATTTTGATTATATTTCTCAGTGGTTTCTGGCATGCTGTCCCTGTGGTTCCTAACATGTGCATGTGTGATTAGAGCAATGGCTATGGTGAATATTTTAATTGTGTAATAGTTTAGATGTTCTGAAATAAGACTCTATGTGCTATTGGCTGCTATGAAATAAATTTCTAATGGTTTAAGATTCTTAGATATACAATAATGATATCAAATGGATCTTCGCTGACGCATATTGGCTTAGAAACCCATAAATTAATATTCTCTATATCGTATTGTATTTTACTTTTCTTCTTCTTTTTCTTTCTTTCTTTCTTTCTTTCTTTTTTTTAATAGTTTTTTATTTACAAGTTATATGTATGGGTAATTTTACAGCATTGACAACTGCCAAACCTTTTGTTCCAATTTTTCCCCTCCTTCCCCCCACTTCCTACTCTAGATGGCAGGGTGACCAGTAGATGTTAAATATATTAAAGTGTAAATTAGATACACAATAAGTATACATGACCAAACCATTATTTTGCTGTACAAAAAGAATTGGATTCTGAAATATTGTACAATTAGCTTGTGAAGGAAATCCAAAATGCAGGTGGGCAAAAATATAGGGATTGGGAATTCAATGTAATTTCACTGGGTGTAGCTGTAGAACTGTCATTACTGCTCCATTGGAACTGATTTGGTTCATCTCATTGCTGGAGAGGGCCACTTCCATCAGAATTGATTATCATATAATATTGTTATTGAAGTATATAATGATCTCCTGGCACTGCTTGTTTCACTCAGCATCAGTTCGTGTAAGTCTCTCCAGGCCTTTCTGAAATCATCCTGTTGGTCATTTCTTACTGAACAATAATATTCCATAACATTCATATACCACAATTTATTCAGCCATTCTCCAATTGATGGGCATCTACTCAGTTTTCAGTTTCTGGCCACTACAAACAGGGCTGCCACAAACATTCTTGCACATGTGGGTCCCTTTTCCGTCTTTATGATCTGTTTGTGGGCTTATACCCCAAAGTATAAGCTGGATCAAAAGGTATGCACAGTTTGATAACTTTTTGAGCATAGTTTCAAATTGCTCTCCAGAATGGCTGCATGTATTCACAATTCCATCAACAATGTATTAATGTCCCAGTTTTCCCACATCCCCTCCAACATTCTGCATTATCTTTCCCTGTCATTCTAGCCAATCTGACAGGTATGTAGTGGTATCTCAGAGTTGTCTTAATTTGCATTTCTCTGATTAATAATGATTTGGAGCATATTTTTATATGTCTATAAATAGGTTTAATTTCTTCATCTGAGAATTGTCTGTTCATATCCTTTGACCATTTATCAATTGGAGAATGGCTTGATTTCTTATAAATTAGAGTCAATTCTCTACATATTTTGGAAATGAGGCCTTTATCAGAACCTTTGACTGTAAAAATATTTTCCTAGTTTATTGCTTCTCTTCTAATCTTGTCTGCATTAGTTTTGTTTATACAAAATTTTTACTTATTTTATTAAACATTTTTCAATTATATTTTTATTTGGGTCTAGCCCTACACTGGCATTTTTGCCAGCTGTTTCGACACTTCTGGTTTATAGGACTGAATGGGACCAGGTGAAAAAGTCTATGAGATACAGTAAGTCAGACTGTAGGCCTAACTCACATGATCCCTGTTCCCAGAGGTCTATGGAGCTGGAAGATCAGGCCTTAAACCCAAGTTGCAGAAAGTCTCATAATCTCTAGGCTTAGAGGTCTCTAAAGGTCAGATCCTAGGTCAGCTTCAGGAAGTGGTAACCAACAGGAAGCAGACAACCCTGGTGACCATTGGTCATTAATATTTATTTCCTTTTAGTCTAGCCAATGAAAAGACTTGGGTCTTTTGCTATTTAACCAATTTTACTATTTCTGGCTTGTCAGGTCTAGCACATGTTGGGAGCTGGGATGCCTCTTGGGTGTGCTGGGCCTCTCCCTGCAGGGACTAAATTAATGCTTTCTCTTTGTACCTGAAGATGTCTCTGATTAATTTGGGGAAGAGGGGCTAGAACCTATTCCACCCAGGACTAAAGACAATCTTCTCCCTGGGAAATACAAGGGTGCTGTGTGGAAAAGATGAAGAACTTATAGATCAAGCACAAATTGATCAGTGACTGTTAGCTAAATTAATTAAACCAGTGGTCCTCAAAGTGTAGCCCAAAGAATTGTTGGGGTCTCTGAAACCCTTTCAGAGGGTCTACATATTCAAAATTGTTTTTTATTTCTAATATAGTAAATAGCTATGAATATAACCCATGTGAACAAAAACTCTTTGAACGGATCCTTGATGGTTTTTTTTAACAACATAAAAATACTAAGAACAAAAGTTTGAGAACCACTGATAAAGCCTTAAGGTCTCCATTTCAGCTTCTCCGGAGTCATATGATTTTAGATAAGGCCTGGATTACATTCCATTGTCCAAAGAAGGGATTAAAAAGTATACGTGGCTGAAGAAGTTATGCATCACCTTATCTACTGCATTCCACTGATTAAATAGGGGAATAGAGACTTATGAAACCAATCACAACATATAGAGAGTGGGATTTTGGGGTTCTTTGTCTGAAATGTATAAAAACTGTGACCATTCTCAAGGAAGTGGCCCTCCTGCTGTGATCTTTGGCTCACAGAAGGGGATGGTCTACTTCTCGAGATTCTAATAAATATTCCGCTTTCCATGAATGATCTCTGAGTAGTCAATTTGGGTAGGTATCTTTGTCCCAAACAGTCCTAGAAATATTCTCATAAACAGCTATAATAAAAACTCTGATCTCTTTAAGTATTCAGGCCTAGGATCCTTGTCAGAATCATTTGTTCAGTTTTGCTGCCAAGGACTTTTTGGATTCTCTGTCTTACTTTCAGGCCTGCTTGTTTCATTCCACTGTTATACTTAGAAGTCAGGAATGTGTGAGGAGCTGAGGGTTCTGGAAGAAGCCTAATTATTTTCCCATCTCTGTTTTAGTAATTGCTTCACAAACTCTAAGTATTTATTCCTTGTGGGCAAAAGGGATTCTTTTGTGAGGAGGAAGAAATGGAATTGTCAGGAAGAAATACAAGGGAAGCAAATGAGAATATAAAAGTAAAAGATATCAAAAAATAATTTTAAAGATGAAATTGAAACAAATGTAATGTGAAATTAAATTATATAATAATGAAACCTAAAAAAACCTTAACTGGGCAATTTTTTTTCCTTCAATTACTTGATACTTTGGTGAACAACAAAAAGAAAACAACTTTATTGTTGAAAAACAAATATTAGTTATGTCTGTATTTGAAACATCTCTGCTGAACGGCCTACTTGTAAAATCAAATTCAAGTTTCCCGTATATCTTAGCCTTTAATGAAGTATTTCAAAGCACATTTGCCTACCTGTCCAAACTCATTACAGTCATGATAGCACTGCATGCAAACTGGTTGCAGGTGTCCAGTGAGGTAATGATGGTACAGAGAGGACTCCCAAATACCCACTCTCCTCCTCGGGCCCATTGATGAATAAGAAAAGGCATTCCAATGATATGGACCAAATCAGCCACGGCCAGATTACAGATATATATGTCTGGGATAGTTTTTTTCCTAGACCTAAAACAAATAGAGAAAGATTGATGATTAATCAAAAATGCTCTATCTCAAATCTATAATACTTCAAAAAAAAACTATTATCCTAGAAAACATTAAAAATGATATGCTTAACAGATAATTATATCATTTTAATTTTGTTTAAAAATATTAAAAGCTTACTATGTGCCAGACAATGTGCTAAATGCTATGAATAAAAAATTTAAAAAAATTTTACCTGATCTCAAGGATCTTATTTTATTTTATCAATCAAGCAAATATTTACTAAGCATTTACTGCATAGTAAGCACTGGGGATATGTTCATTAAAAAAGAAATAGTCCTTTCTTCAAAGAGTTTACATTTTTTGCTCAATAAACATTTACTAAAGACCAACTATATACCAGACACAGTATGGATGTGCTAAGAATACAAAGAAAGAAAAAGAACAGCCCTTCTTTCAAGGAGCTCACAGTCTAATGGAGTAGAAAAAAACAAAACATACACACATATAAAACTATATGTAAACAAATAATATATAAGATAAATTGGGATAATCTGAGAGTGAAACTAGAATTAAGGGGATCACTCTTATGTATTTGTTACTTGCATACTTAATATTAAGTAAAGATCTCATTTTCTAATGTAGGAGACAATAGGCAAATGATGAGCTATATATAAGATATATACCAGACAATGGAAAATGATCTTACAAGGAAGGCACTAGAAGCTAGGAGAGTGGGGGAAGGAAGAGAGCCAGGGAAAAGCCTTCTGTAGAGCAAGGGACTTGAGCTAAGCCTTGAAGGAAATCAGGGAAGCTAAGAAAAGGAAGAGTATTGCAAATATGAAAGTAAGTCAGTGCAAAATCACAAAGTTGGGAGATGATGTAGATGACATCAACCCATCAACCAACCAACCAACTATGTATCAATCACTGGAGAACAAGCATAAAAGTGAAGCAGTTTATGACCTTCAGGGGAGTGGGTCTAGCTGGGGGAGAAAATCTGTATTTGTCTTTCCTTTCCCCTTTCTTCCTTCTTCCCTCTCTCCTTCCTTCCTTCTTCTTTCCCTTCCTCCCTCCTTTCCTTCTTTCCTTCCTTCCTTTCTGAGTTGTTGACAAGGGTGGGAATGAGATGGAGGGAGGGAGGTGGGGGATTAAGGGGAGTATTGGGATGATGGGAATGGGTGTTTGAAAAATAAAGGATTTGTGCAGGGTCATAAAACTAGTTATGTGGCAGAGACAGAACCGAGGCAGAACCTGGAATTATCTTTTCTTAACTCTGATAGAGATTGGTCCTCCATATACTACATTAAGCTCTCTACTGCGCTTATACTAATAGGGCTCAATGAATATAATACATAAATAAGTAGGGGATGGAAATGACCTTCCATCTGAGGATCAAGTAATGTCTCAAATAAAGTTAGAGTCTTGTTTCTGTTCCAGAGTAGAATAACTGATGAAGAAAAATAAAAAGAGGAGTTTGGAGAAATACTCGAATTCTACACTCAATGGTTCTTGATACAGTTTTCCAGGACACCCATGGAATGATCTCTTTGAGCAGTTGTAAAGAAAGCAATGGATAGAGATGAAGCAAACATAACTAGATAGAAAGTAGGGCAGGAGTATTTTAAAACTCAGAAATAGTATCATGGTCGTTACTATATATTATCTTTTACCTGGTCCTTATTCAAAACCTTTCTAACTTGGTGCAGGACCTAGCAGTTTATATTTGGCTGCCACAGTCATCAGAGCTTTATCATCTTGTACAATTTTATACATGTTACAATTTTAATGGAGATGGTGGCAGGTAGCATCATATTCTGTTAGGAATAATGTATTCACATTTAAATTAGAATGCAAACCTCATGATTATGTTCTAATTATTGCCAATGAGATTATTGTATCTTTCCTGTGTGGTGAAAATGTTCCTGGTTTTAGAGTCGGTGCTGTGATGGTATAATTCTGAGCCATTAACATCGCTAAGGAAATACTTTTTTGTTCTCAGGGTCAAAATTCGGGGTTTCTGCTCTGTTCACTACATCATTTAGATTTTTTTATTCTTTTAATCAAAAATAAAGTCATATTTTAACAAAAAAGAACTCTTGAAGCAGCTAGAAGACATAGTGCATAGAGCACTGGCCTTGAAGTCAGGAGGACCTGAATTCAAATTTGATCTCAGACACTTAATATTTACTAGCTGTGTAACCCTGGGACATCACTTATCTCCGGTTGCTTCCAAAAAACAAACAAAAAACAAATTAAATAGGAAAAGTAAAAATAAATAAAAAGACTCAGTGTAACTGGGTTCACATTCTGACTCTAATACTAGCTGTGTCACTAAATCTCTCTGGGCCTCAGTTTCTTAATCTGTAAAGTGAGGGTGTTGGGCTACATGTCCCTTAATGTCCATTCAATTCTAAATCTATGATCCCATAAATAATTACCTATAATTTATTGATAATTAATTATAGCAATGCTAGCTGCTATAGTGGATACAGTGCTAGACTTAGAATCAGGAAAACCAGAGTTCTTTTGTGCCTCAGTTTCCTTTTATTGTCCTGCCTCAGTTTCTCTAATTGTCCTGCCTCAGTTTCCCTAAATTGTCCTACCTCAATTTCCCTAACTTGTTCTGCCTTAGTTCCTTGAATTGTTCTGCCTCCATCCCCCTGATTGTAACCTCCCCCTCCTGATCATTAGGACTGATATAACTTGGGGCTGTCTACTCTAAGGTTATAAATTGTAAATATGTAATCTCAACATAAGGGGGAGTTCAGATATCTTGGCTCCTAAGTCCTCCTAAATTTATCAGAATTTATGGTCCTCACCCCTTAATTCCCATGCTCACCAGACTTTGGACTCCACCCCCTGCCTTTGGCTACCCTGATTTTAGAGCCACGTATATAAAAACCATTGGAATCTCACAATCAATGCTGCTGCAGCTGCTGAATGCTTTGAGACATCAGCCTTGGGACTAAAATGGATTCTTTGGTCCCAGAAAATCTCTCCCTCTCAGAAATCCAAATAAAATATATAAAACTGTCTAATCTCTACCTTGCCTCAGTTTCTCCAGCATTACAATTCAAGTCCTTCCTTAGATGCTTACTACCTGTGAGATACTGGGCAAGTCATTTAAACTCACTGAGTCATAGTTTCCTTATCTGTAAAATGAAGAGGTTGCCTATGAAGGCTTCAAAGATCCATTCCAGATCTAAATCTATGATCTTATTATATGTGGCAAGAGTTATTTATTTGTTAATTTTTTTGGTGAGGCAATTGGGGTTAAATGACTTGCTTAGGATCACAAGGCTAGGAAGTGTTAAGTTTCTGAGGCTGGATTTGAACTCAGGTCCTCTTGACTTCAGGGCCATGATTTATCCATTGCACCTTCTAGCTATCCCAAGAGTCATTTTTTAAAAAATGACTTTATTTTTGTTTAAAAGAAGAAAAATATATAAGTATAGTGAACAGAACAGAAACCCTGAATTTTGACCCTAAGAACAAAAAAGATGTTTCCTTAGGGATATAGTGGCTCAGAGATTCCTAGGCAATAAATGCAAAGTAATCCATTTATTAAATATTTCATTATTGCAAATGACACTATGCAAAACAAAAGTGATGGGAAAACAAATCCTTTAACCTGCTATGTATGTGTGAAACATTGTTACCGTTGTGGTTTCATTCCTCATGAGCTCTGTGTCTTTTGCATTTTGTGTGCCTGCTCATTGGTGTGGGTGAAAGAGACACAGTGAAAGAGACACACATTGGTGTGTGTGTTTGTGTGTGATAAAATACAAATATATTTGAAGAATTGCTTATCCCTGTCTGCTTATCCAATAGGTTGGAGCACATAAATCTACATTTTGATTTATTTTTCCAAGTATAATCCCTCTTCACATCTCTTGCTGTCAGGCTTCAATAGCTTTTCCTGCACATACCAAGTGCTTAAAAGACAAATGCAGAGAAATGGTTTTGGTTTCTCAAGATGGAATTATAGTCTAAATGTGTTCCATCGTTCACTTCCTGTTTATCACTTTCTATTGGGGTCAAGTATGGGGTTCTTGAATGTGATTACTGATCTGCAAACTCTCTCCCAAGATGGTAATTTTGACTCCCCAACGTTGGCTTTTTGTTACTTAAATGACCTATAATTTTATTAATAGTTTTTTGAATACTTCCTGAGAGATCTGAGTTCCAGCTTCCTGATTTGTCCTCTCTGTGTTTTGATTTCGTTATTTGAGTCCAGGGCTCTCTATACCATGTTGCCTCTTGATAGTTATATTGGATGGCTGAGAGTCAGAAGATGGGTTCAAATTCCTAACTTGGACACTTACTATCTGCATGACTCTGGAAAAGTTATTTAATTTTTCAAAGCCTCCTATATTGTTCATCTGTGAAATAACACAATTGAACTCAGTGGCTTCTGAGGACTCTTTCAGTCTAATTTATATTCCCCTCACCCTTCATTTATCATTATTTTAGTTTAATTCTCTTACATATTTCTGGTCTTCTTTTGATAAACATAGGCATCTACTTACAGCTTATTAATTGTCCATCTGATTTCAGGGTTTTAAGTTTTTTCACTTCTTTAATATATGCAAATGTGAAATTTCTTTTCCCTTATTTAAATAGAGAGATAAGAATGCCTAACAAGAAAGACTAATAAGAATGCATTAGAAGCACAATAGAGCACTTTGTAAAAATACAGTCTTAGTTAAATACATAGCAATAAAAGATGAGCATTAAGTTACTTTCAAGTGTGACTTGGCAGATTGAAGCATTTATTTTAAAAGCCACAATAATATTCCTTTAGCTAAAAAGGTTGGCTCTTTTCTCAGAAATCCTTCATCAGATGACGATGGGTTGAAGAAAGGAAAGAGTTTAACAAGAGTAATAACAATCAATATATGGATTCAGGTATTCTAAATAAGCAATTCTTTATAATATTTAGAATCATCCTGTTCCTATATATTATTAGTTCAGGATTGATTTTTTTAGTTTATTTTTTTCTTTTAAAATAAATAATAATAGCTCTTAATTTTTCAAAATACTTGCAAAGCTAGTTTTCAACATTCTCCCTTCAACACCTGTGTTCCAAATTTTTCTCCCTCACTCCTCTCCCTTCCCTAGACAGCAAATAATCCAATATAGGTTAAACATATGCAAGCCTTCTAAACATAGTCACATTTATCTTGTAGAACAAGAAAAATCAAAAAAAAAAAAAAAAAAAAAAAAAGAACAAGAAAAATCATATGAAAAAGAAAAGAACAAGCAACCAAACAACAACAACAACAAAGGTGAAAATTTTCGTTGTGATCCACATTCAGTCCCTTTAGTCCTCTCTCTGGATGCAGATCCAGTCATCACAAGTCTATTGGAATTGGATTGAATCACCTCATTGTTGAAAAGAGTCCAGTCTATCACAGTTTGATGAGGTCTAGATACGGGGTACCTAAATGAAATTAGGGTTTAATTGAGGTCTAGTGGCAGGTTCGGGGTACAGGGAGTCAAATAGAGCTCACCTGCAACCCCATTGGATTCGGCACAAGGATACGGAGTTAAATGAAGTCTAGTGGCTACATGAGTCCCCAGTAAAGGAATTTACTGGCCCGAAAAGCTAGATTGATAAAAGAGGTTTATTATGGGGTTTGGAAATAAGGTTATAGTTAAGGAAATAGGTGAAGGTAGAGATAAGAGGACACCGGAAACAGGATTTCAGTGGACAGAGATCCTTGGCGAGCCAGATGTAAGGCTGGCATGTTTGGAATCTCTGCAAAGAGAGGATTCCAGTTTGGCTCTTTTATAATGAGAGATTTAGCTAAAGGGGCCTGTGAGTGGAGTCCCAGGTTGGCTTCTTTTGGCTTTCAGTGGGAGGTTGAGTTTGCTTGGTGGGGGTTGGGAAACCTGAGTAGATCATTAAATGGGGGCTGGGACAGCCCTGGATCTTCTATTGGAATTCAAAGGGACCAAGATTTGTGAACCAAAGGTCCTAGATTCCTGGATTGATAATGCATCAGCTAAGGAGGGGTTGGGAATCAGAAAGAAAGGAATAAATCAATTCTTAAAGGGACCACGACTCTCATCAAGTTGATCATCACATAATCTTGCTGTTGCTGTGCACAGTGTTCTATTAGTTCTAGTCACTTCACTCAGTATCAGTTCATGTAAGTCTTTCCAGGCCTTTTTGAAATCATCCTGTTGATCATTTCTTATAGAACAATAATATTCCATTACATTAACTTGTTTAGCTATTCCCCGAATGATGGACATCCCCTCAATTTTCAGGGTTGATTTTTAATAGAATGTAGTGCAGCAATCTAAATCGAGGGTTAAAATGAACCAGATCATCATTTAGATAGATCTGTGATCCAGACATCTAAATATGAAAATGAAAACATTGAATTTTAGCTTTTGTTTATAGTTACATGGGTAGGAAGTGACAGAGCTAGGTTCTTGATGAGAGAGGCTAATTAATCACAAAAAGCATAAGTGAACTTTAAGCTTATAAATTCACTGGGGTGGGGAAGTTGCTTTTCTGCAAACTAAATATCTATTTATTTACATCAATATCTGTATCTCCCTATGGATACTTGGCTGAATTTGAGTTGAGGAATAAAGAGAAAGTCTAGTGTAGTTTAGAGATGGAGGATTTGGGAATATGAAACTATTAAGTTTCAGGAAGTTCTCAGTTCAATTGATATAGAGATAATTTCTATTAAAGGGCAGAGCTAATCATTCTGTTGCCTTGTATCCTCTGGAGATCAGAAGGCATCTGTCTATTTTCAGAATATAGAGCTGATAGATCAACTCATTTTTCTGATTTACAATTCAGAGGAGGATTTGCTATAGGGAGCAATTCTCTGGTAACTCATCTTCAAAACCTGTTAGGTAATCAATTTATGTACTTTTGAAATTATCATTTCGAGAACTTCCTCTTTGAAATCTCTCTTCATTGTTTTAGCAGGTAGTTTTTATGTTGGAAAATTCATCTCTGCAGTCAACCTTTCAGTAATGAATCTCTGCAAACTTACTAATGCTGGTCTGCAGATTCTTGACATGCAATCTGTTACCTGGCTCATAGTCAAAGATTTCTCAGCTTGATAGTATTTGTCAGAGTTTGCACTTGGATACCATGGTCCTTCTAGAGCCACAGTTTCACTTTGATGTAAATGAATTATAAGAATCAAACTTAATGGTAAGTTGCATAATGATTCAGATTAATAATCTGTTAATGTACTAAAGATTCTTCAACTTAAACTCCTTTAAAAATTCACCAACACACCATCAGACACTGAATATTGTTCTCCTATATATATGTATATGAGATTCAGCCACTGTCTTAACTGCTGTACTTACCTGATAAGGTTCTATTGCTGAAAAGTTTAGTAAATATTTTAAAGACTTAAATGTACGAAGTACAATATTGTGTACTGCTTTGAAATCATAGCTTAATACTATTGAGAAAGAAAAAAAATGAGTCTTTAAATCAATCCCATACCTTATTATGGTGAACACAATGAGAATATTGCCTACTAGGCCTGTGGAACAGAGAATTCCAATCAAAGATGGAAGAATGATGGTCTCTGCTGTACTGATGCTCTGATAAGAGAACTCTCTGCTTTGGGACAGGTTCAACGGGTTGGAAGTACTGTTCCAAAAGGAAGGCTGAAATGAATTCATCTTTCATGAATTTTCAGCAACTAAAGCTGTAACAGCAACAGAAAAATGAATTATTTACTGAATTGTAATAATAATAATAATGTAAGAATTTCACTTTTTAATATCAAATTCTTTCAAAATTAAGCTGAGAATTACAAATCAACTTTTAGATATGTTCTGCCACATGCTGTGGGAGGGGAGGGGATAAGTAGGGAACATTTGGAAAATATATTCTCTACCAAATTTCGATAAAATAAAAAAATCCAGTACATTATCTGGATATTGGAGTCAGACAACCCAAATTTCTATTTATACTTTCTTCTCTCCTATTAATCTCCTTTTTGTTAACTCAGATTAATTTCTCCTAAACTTTAAGATCTCACTCATTTATTTCAAATCTTTTTTCCTTCATGGCATTTGTTAGTTATAACAACCTTAATCTGGCTGGGCTTTGTGATGCCAAAACACAATGAATTTATGTAATATTCTATTATCTCATGTTACAAAGACAAAGCAGCACTTGGATAAAGACTTGTCCAAACTGACTGAAGATTCTGGCTTTAACTTAACTCAGTCACAAGATGATGATACTCCAGAGAACCATGAGATTATTTAAAAGCATTCATATAACTAATTTTAAAAACAATTATCTATTTGTTTAGCATCACATTGACTAAACCACTAAGGAAAATTATGGGCACAAAGTTACAATTAAGAAGCACACTTTTTAAATATTTGTATAATAATTTGAAGTGAGACATATACCAGCAACCAGAAACATTTCTAAAAGCTCTTTGCTGATTCTGTTTAAAATAATCAATCAATAAGCTTTTATTAAGAAGCTACTATATGCCAGACACTATGGTAGGAACTATTATAAAGACTGCTCAGGTAAAATAATGTTATTTGAAAGTGACTTTTGTGCATGGCCTACTACTATATAGAGTCAGAAATGACAATTCAATTAAGGATATATTCAAATTTTCCTGAAGAATTTTTATAGGAATTTTAATTACTTCCTCCTTCTCGTCCTTTGTTGTTTAGGACCTCAGCTTTCCCCATATATAGCCTAAAGATATGTAACTCTGTGAGACTTTGCCGAATAGCCTCATTAAAAATGAGATGCAAGTTTTAGGATTAAGATTTTAAAGTTCAATCTATCTTGTTTCATGTTAATAATTTTCTTCTAATAAAATGAAAAATTTTACAAAACAAAATTCCTCCTCTTCTATAGTCTTTGCTGTCAATGGCATCTATTTCATTCAATTAAATTCAACCTAAATTAATTCAATAATTAAGTACTTAATGTGCAGAGCATTGTGTTTGTGACACACAAAGACAAAAATGAAGCAGTCCCTTCCCTCAGTAATTTTACAGTCTGAGACAACATATCCACAGTAAACAAATTCAAAACATATTCAAAGGAGTTTCAAGAGAGACAGAGATCTTATAAAACTAATGGTAAAAGGAAGGCCAGTGTTTAGGAGGTAGCATATAAAGTATACTTAAAAAAAGAAAAGGTTGTATTTTTTTTTAATATGTGTTTTGGACATCTTTAGACATATGGTGAAGTCCAAAAACACCTCTTTAGAAAAATCCTTTTTTTAAAAAACAAATCATAATTGAGGAATATGCTAAATTCAGTTAGAGGTTAATGAAAATACAGATATAATTTTTTCTCCATCCAAGCTCATGTACTCCTTGACATCTCTTTATAAAACCCTTAGTTTAATGGACTTTACTTTAAGAACTCCTGATTTTAAGGAAACTAGCTAGGAATTCTGTTAGGTGAAGATAAGGAAGAAATGAATTTCAGAGATCAGAGACCATTTGTTCAAAGGTGCAGATAAGTGAATGGGACGCCATACATGGGTTATAGAAGATAGGATAGTTTGACTTAAAAGGAGAATGCAAGAAAAGAAGAAATATGAAAAAAATCTGGAAAGACATGTGGTATTCAGATCATAGATTCAGGTAAATGTCAAAACAGGGAAATTTGTTTTATCCTAGAAGCAAGTAGAAGCCATTGAAAGTGACTTTTTTTTTTTTTTTTTTTGAAAGAGCAACATCAGATCTGGGTTTTAGAAATACCAGTTTGGTTGTTGTATTAGAAAATTTGGAAAAAAACACATTAGAGAAAAGAGAAAATATAATTAGAGAAATAAATTGGGTGGCTACTGCAATAATCAAGGTGAGAGGTGATGTGGATATAAACCACAGCACAAACTGTTTAAGTGAACAGATTGGGGTCAAAAAGACCTGACAAGAAGTTGAAAGAGGGAACAATCAATAATGATATAAAGGGGATTACTGGAAGGATAATACTACCATCAACCAAAAGTAGAAAGCAGAGAGGAAGGATACATTTTGGTGAAAAAAATATTGGGCTCGTTGAGTTTGATATGCTTTTAGGGAATCCCAATGAAGACAATTTGCTAGCTCTTCAATTTTATCTGCCTCTTAAACAGCCATAAATATGTGCACTGAACATCTTGTGATACTACTCCTTTTGAGGATTCTTAGGATTCATATAAAGTTTCTTCCCCTTCCAATCTTCAAGTTGCTTACACTTTTATAAATTCTATAACTATTCTTAGGGTATATTAAAAAAAAATTACTGTGTATCGAGCCATACACATCTTCCATTTCTTTGTTTCTTAGCATGAGACATGCCCAGAAAAGAAGTTGGGGTGGGCCAGAGGAAAAAAAAAAGGGAAGACACCATCAAATGACATTTTTATATGTGGAACAGGATTTAGAAAGAAGAGTGCATTCCTTTAAGTTGATAAAAGTCCTACAGAACATGGGAAATTTTCATATTGCATAGGATATTCTTTCTTTTTACCATGGCACAAATGAAGACCTATGGTTGGTAATTATTTATTAAGATTACCCTTCCTCTAGTTTCTGAAAGTGGGAAATAAGAAACAAAGAACTTTCTTTGAGAGTCTCCTTTTCCTTGTATCCAAGTTTTTATATTGATTTTAGAATATGCTCCCCTCCCCCAAAAGCTGCTCTTAGTTTCCAGGTCTTCCTTTTTGGAAGATTTTTAAAAACTCCTTTAAAGAAGGAAATTTATGCTTATGAGGTTGGTACTTAAGGAAGAAGACTGACAGTGTCATCTTAATGTATTCTGATTCACATCAGTCATCTGTATATACTGACATCTTCATACATTAAAAATGCATTTTTTGTAACCAGGACCAGCAGAACGCGGAATGAATTTAAAGGGAATATCTTTTTTTTTTTTTTTTAATTTTTTTTATTTTAAGAAAACCTTTAAATTTGAATAGGGAAAAGCAAACTTATATGCCTAAAAGAATTTAAGATAGAGAGTAAATAGGAGAAGGCAAATGATTTTTATTGCAGCAGCAATTTCACATATTTCTGAATGTTTTAAAATAATTTCTAGGTGAATAATCCTCCCCCTACCCTGCAAATAGCTATTAGTGATGATAGGATTCTTAAATAATCAAAATTGTTTTTACCAGATTCTGTAATTATATAATTACATATTAATATATAATTTTAAATAAGATATATTTATTGGTTTTATTTTTGAGTTTGGATCTTCCTAACTTGTCAAAGTTATAAGTTCAGAAGTAGCTTATAGCCTAGCTCCACTATTGATCATCAAGGAAACTTTGATCTACTGTTTTCAACCCAGTCTCTTTGCCCACTGAAATAAACTAATAGCTCCCTTTCTTGAAGGCTCATCATTATTGGTGCTAGAAAATGCAGATATACAACGGATTTTTAGCTCTACTGAAACTCACTGCTGAATTTAGGTGATCCATTAGTCTCAGTTTCCCCAGAAACGGGGACTGTAAGTATGTACTACCACTATTGGCATAATATGCAGTCTTGAAAAATAATTATTTTTTATAACTAATATTACACAGGACTAAATAATCAAATTATTTCTGGTAATTAAAGACACCGACATTCAATATTTTAATTAATTAATTTGATAACAGCATTTATAATGTTATTTAAGACTAATAAAACACTTCTTTTACAACATGGTTAACATGAAATGTTTTACATGACTTTATATATATATATAATTGATATTATATTGTTTGCCTTCTCAAATAATGGGGAAAGGGCAGAAGAGAGAGAGAGAAGTTGGAACTCAAATTTTTGGGGAAAAAATTAAAATATAATTCAGAAATATTTAACAAAACAAGTAAATATATTTGAAATACTATACATTATATGGTAATTAAATATCATCACAAACTAATGGGGTAGCAAATCTGGACAATCTGAGTGAAAGGGCAGTGGTGAGTTATATGCTGGTAAATGTTAAACAACAAAGTGAGGAGGGAAAGGCAGAAATGTAATTAGGGATTACTTCTGAGTTTGATCTATATTATTAATACTTAAATCTAGACATTAATCCTGGTTTGTAATATACTAATTCTGGAGGTGTAAATGCTCACACTGAAAACTAAACAATTGATAGCCACTTTGGTGCCTGCTGGCTATAGGACAATCCTAGTTGTAGTGCAAGGAAGTCAAGGAATAGGCTAGAAAAATAAGCAAACAACAACAAAAGAACCTTACCATAAAAAGCTACTGTGGAAGGCAACAGGGAAGCTCAACTCACAAGCTCAGAAGATAATGACTTAAAAACATGTACAACCAAAACCTCAAATTAAAGTAAAGGTTAAATGCAAGCCCAATAAAATTTCCTAACAAAGCTAAAGAAAGAAGAGATAAAGAAGAGTCAAAAAAAAGATATAAAAAATCAAATAAGAGCAATGAAGGAAAAATTGGGAAAATAAATAAAGACAAGGCAACAAAAAAAAAATCAATAGCTTGGTAAAAGAAGCACAAAATATTGAAAAAAATTCTTAAAAATCATAAATTGCTCAATTGTAAAAGAGGTACTGATGGGGTGTTAGAATTGAGGGTTGAGAGATCCCTCCTGGTTGATGTTGCAGATTCTTTGTGAAAAAATTTGCAAATCTGAAGTTTGTGGCAAAAGGGGATTTATTTACACTAAGAAGACAGTATGCTAAAAAGACAGCTTTCTTTGTGGGCAAAATCCTGTTAGGACTATTGCAAAGATGGGTTTATACTGAGAAGAAAATATCTTCATCAATGGGCAAAATCCTATTAGGACTTCTGCAAAGATTTACATTGAGAAAGACCCTGGGCTAAGTCCAGAAGGGCATTAGCAAAGATTTGGTGTTTCAGGTCTTTTATTAGCCTTCCGAGTTTTGAGGTTGAGGAGATTAAGGACTAATTTTTTATTTAATAGAGGGCGATGATTATGCCCCAGGACAAGATCTCCAATTGAATGAGATTACTTTTCTGGGAGTTACCCTCATGAATAGACAGAAGGGTGGGGCCCCTCCCAGAGGCCCCCCAAAGATTAAAGGGGACATAGTTTACATCAGTACAAATCACATATACACATGTGCACATGTGTGCACACACATATATACATATATACACACACACATTGTTAGAAAAGCCAAAGGAAAAGTATATTTAGGAAGAGGGGTTAATCAACAAAAGTAGTGACTTCAGAAAGGTAAAAAAGGATGTTTAAAAGTGACGAAAGAGTTAAGAGATCAGTTGTAAACTTAGAGATAACAGTTTCAGTTGAATGGTGGTTCTTTCCACTAATCATCAATGTGTAGACAACTATATACCTAATAACTGACTTCTTTTTACTCTTTCAATGACAAATTTTATCTTTATATTTATTTTTCTGCAGATAGCACTGTTCCCCACACTTCTCCATCATCAGCATTTTCTTGCATAAAAAAAGGAAGTTAAACATAATTGACTAAACCAGAATTCATATCTGACAATATAGGCAATATTTTGTTTCCATAATCTTCCATCTCTTCAAGAAAAGGAAGGAGATACATTTTCTCATTTTTCTATAAGATGAAAATTGATTATTACTTGCACTATTCAATTCTGTTTTAGTGTTCTTTTCATTGTATTATTGTAATCATCATAAACACTAGCTTTTAACTCTGAATTCCTTTCAGCAAAGACCTGGGATTGGTGATATTTTGAAGTTCAAGTATTTGATGAATCTGCTAAGTGGATAGGGGTTCCTTTTAGTACATGCCTTCTAGTTCTTCTGACTCCCTAATGCTTGGAATTTCTGCTGGAGTTCAGTGAGGTTGCTTTACTGCTAAAGATCCTTCTTACACATGGTGTGATTGTGTAGACACAGCTTCAGCTTCAATTCCCTTATTATTCTAGAAAGGAAGTAATTCAGATGTTAAGGGGGGAAAATGTTCTTTAACACATAATTGTGAATCTGCATCATAAATGAAATTGTTTGTACTTCTAACTTGTGCTCATTTAAAACTATGCAAGTAACAACACAAAAGAGGTAGCATACAACTTTAGTCATTATTTTTCACATTGTAGAGTACATAATTAACACTCTCCAAAGTGTCATTAGTGTTTAACATAATAGTCAATGAAAAGCCTGAGGATAATCAAATGAGGTCCGTTTTTCCTAACTACCTGGAATGACTTCATTTCCAAAAAATAAGAGGGGAAAAAGATGGTTATTTAACAACTCTCAGGTAAAAGTTGACTCTGACAAAATTTGAACTCTTATAATAATACAAATGACCACTTTAAAGGAAGATTTTAGGAAAAAAGAATAAAACAGGCCACATTTTTAATGATAGCCCTATTTACAGAGTTTTAATGTTAGCACTGACTTTCCCTTGCTTGAGAATCAATCACAACTATTTTCAGAATACCTATGCACAACATGCTCTGCTTTTGTTCATTACTTGCTATAAAAAGGTACATAACTTGACACTGCTTACCTGACATGTATTAGAAACTGAAACTACTAAGTATATTTGAAGCTGCTTTGTCAAGAATCATAGAATTACTGTAATGCTGGAGAAACTGAGGCAAGATAGAGATTAGAGAGTATTTAATAATTCATTAAATGGGAGAGATTTACTGGGACCAAATGGATCCATAGTTTGGTCCCAGGGCTGAATAAGACTATCGTCTTCAAGAATCCAGCAAACATTGTGAGTTCTCAATGACCTATTTACACATGGCTCAGACTCAGGGCAGGAGCGGAGTCAGGATGCTGAGAGCAGGAACGGGACTCTGACAGGGTGGGGTGAGCCTCTGGAGATGAGATGACATAATCGGGGGAGGTCCCCAGAGATGGGGAGAGGCATCTTGATAAGATGGTATCTGACATTCTAGTAGCTTGGGATGGGAAAGGAATTCTGATAATCTAAAACTAAGATCTTTTATCCTTAACAAATATTCAAAGAGGGAGGGGAGGTTTTGCAGGCCTGAGTTTTGAGCTGAAGCAGAGAAACTGAGTCAGGACTGGGTCAGGATAATCATGGAAACTGAGAACTGTGGCATAACATTACAAGTAATAAGCTCTCTGTCACTGAAGACATTCAAGCCAAAAAAGGACAACCAATTGCCAACAAACTTCTGGAAAAAATTCATGCTTTGAACATGTTGAATCACATGATAGTCCAGGACCTTTCTCACACCAAGAGCTAGACATTATAAGTACCTTATAATTTAATCTGATAGACAACTCTTTATCCAATCCATGACCCTTCCCTACATTTTCAGTCTTCTAACCACATTCCAATGATCTAGCCACCTTAGTCTACTTGCAGTTTCTCAAACATAACACTGAGAATATAACAGCACCTAGAATTGTTAGAAAGTTCAAATGAGATAATACATGTAAAATGCTTTGTAAACCTTAAAATGCCATATAAAACTATTAATTTAGAATGTAAGCTACTTGAGGGAAAGGTTGTCTTTGTGTCTCTAGGTTTAGTAGTAGACACTAGTACTAGAAGGATCAGACTTGTCAGTCATTATTAAATTTCAGTCCTTCCATGAACAAATGCTTATTGATTTGAATTAAAATAAGATTGGATTATGTATATAAAATTAAAAAGAATCCCAAGGGCCACTACTCTATTCCTTCTCTCATCTTATAAATGAAGAAACTGAGAGCTGGACAAGCTAAATGATTTGCATAAAGTCACATAGGCAATAAGTGTCAGAACCCTGGTTCTCGGCCATCCAAGCTGGTCTTTCTATTATATAATGCCTCTGACTGCCAACCCTGTCCCTGGAGGTTTTCCAACTAAGTAGGACTATGTGCTCTGCTGTGTAGTCTTTGAGAACCTAGGGTGACATGCCCTGGTTATATGTTATGTTGGGGTATTGGACTTGGACTTTGATAATAATTCAAGCAATTGCTTATCTGTTTTTTTTTTTTTTTTGAGGCTATGACATTTAAAAAGTTTAAGAGACATAATTTATGGATAATTAATCATTTCATTAATTGTTCTAACATATGCCAAAGATTTCTCATTGAAACCCCTTAACACTTATAAACCCTTGGAAGAATGGTTGTTCATAAAGGTGACAATTGACTCTAATTGGTTAATAAATAAAAAAAAAGAGAATGAATATTATAATGAAAGGTAGAAGTATTCTAATGAGGTGCTAAGGGTTGTGACTTTAATCATGTCATTTTCCAAAACACCTCCAATCTTCTGTAATCTATCGAAGCCTGAGTAGAACACAATGGGCGAATTTCCCCTCTATAGGGTTTGAACAAGACTGAGGAGAAAGTTAATCCAATTTCATTATTAGCACTGTCCTTTGTTCCCTTTGCTTACTAGAGAATAAACTTTTAGAAAAGGATACATGCCAAGTTTTTGCAATATTAACAGTTAATTATTTGATTACCATTTTTCTCCTGGCAATGTCCAGCTGTCCATAGCTTCATTATCTCAATGGAATTTGTACTTCTGTGACTCTTCCTAGGGCCTCCCAGTCATTTTGTCTTTGTTCATTATTTGACTGATGTTTTAGAATATTTAACACATTTGCAATTCAGAAGAACTGCCCTGTATTGCAACTGAATGGACTCTGGTATCCATTGTTGATAGTGTTGCCTTACCTCCTCTTAAAGAAGGGAGTTTTAGTTCTGGAGCTAATGTTTTCTTTTTCTTTGAGTTGGCCCTTAATCCTCAGGATGCCTTTCTATTTGACATCTAATTTATTCTGCAACATGAAAAGCATCTAAAACATTCTGCAACCCTAAAGCTTACAGATACCATCGTATTAATACTTTATTAATTTGCTTTGTGGTTTTATAGTATGGGGATGCTATCATGTTATGTCATCACATTAATGCTTTAAGTTGCTTTTTAATCAACCTCTTGACTTAATGTAAAGCTATTTTTCCCATCTCTAGTTCATGGTTCAATTTTATCAAATTCTTAATTTTTCAAAGCATATTTAACATTTTGGATACCATTATGACTTTATCAATAACCAGTGCACAAATAAGGGGAATTATGAACAAAAATACAATGTGTTCCTCCATCACCGCATTATATGAAAGAAGATGTTCCCTATGAATTATACTCTAGGTAAAGAAGTCAGGGCCCAAACATTTTACTTCTTCCTTTCCTAATGAGATCTCTGGTTCTTATAGGTTTGATAAAGAACTATAGCTCACCATGTAATCCTAAAGACTTTTTCCAGAGATGACCAAAGAAAAGTAAATGTTTTCTATTCAAAAGACATCTATCTGACTACCACACCCCCGCATATATTTTGTCTAAAAATATTTATTGCTTGCTTTTATTTGTATGCTCAGTGCTTAACATAATGTCTGATATATAGTAATCGTGTAGTTCGTGATTTATCATTCATTCATGCTGTCTCATTTTACTTATTCCTGTGGACATATGGTCAAAGTACAAACTCCTGTTAGAACACTACCTCTGAAAATTTAGGGGAAAAAATAAAACATGTTATATAAAGAAAGCATTATTGGCTATTAATTCAAATATGAGAATGAATCTTAGACATTAAGAATATGATTTAATAATAGATAAATAGAACACTTTTGTGATTCTGCATCACTTTAAAATTTATTATTTCATTTTATCCAATGAACAACTCTCTGAGATATAGAGGCCTTGGGGTCAGATGTGGGTTTTCACCACTGTAAGGTGCTCCCAGTATGGAAATTCTCTCTGTCATCAAGGCAGATCTGCAATTCCCTTGGAATCTTTTGGTCTTAAAGGATAGGAGGATTTACTGAAAAATTAAGCAAATTTGTAACCCTAGTTACAAAGTTAATATACCCCATCTCATAAAAATAGATTCTTTCATCTTATTCATGGCTTCCTCAATCTCATATTTTTTTAGTGGATTACACCCAGAGTCAGGATTGGCTGCAAAGCCAGCATTTTATCTGTTATGACAGGATGCTACTTAGAGCAGATATTATTGTCTTCATTTCATAGAAGAGAAGCATATAAATTAGCTGAAAAACTGGAGTGGGGAAAATTTTACTTCTTCCAGGGAAGAATGGGGGAAGGTCTGGGTCCTTCTTCAAAATGGAGGTTCCAGGTTGTACTCACCAATAGGAGAAGAATATCTGAAGGAATAAAGGGAGAAGGAAACTAAAACATGTTTATGAAGCTGGAGAATGAAAGACTTCTATGAGAACTTGGATATCCAAGATAGTTTAGCAAGCAGGTGACAGAATTAGAGCTAGAATCTGACATTCATCCACATCTTATTATGGTCCATTTGAACTGAAAACTATTTCAAATGAATTCCTTTATTGTAGAATCAAGTAGTTGGACTGGATCAGAGGTTTCAAGCATATGATTTGGGCACCACAACATTCCCAAGTGTAGGCCCAACCACATTAAAATGTAGTAGGGAAACATTTAACATAATATATGAAAATGCAATAAAACATAGACAATGTTAATGTGTAGTTTTCTAATTCAAAACATGGCATGTAGGGATCCTCAAGTTTAGTTTAGTTATGGTTTATAGTCTTTTTTCTATTTGAGTTTGACACCAATGAACAAGGTGGTCTCTTAGATCCTTTCCAGACCTAAAATCCTATGTCTCTGACACTATAAATGTAACCTATTTGGGGATAATCATAAAGAGAAAAAAAGCAAAAAGAAAGCCAACTTTAAAGAACTAAAACAAAGTTTTAAATTTGGGGAAAAGTAGTAGCAGACAAACCACATGTTTGGGGCTTCAGGAGGCATTTAGGAGTATCTCATAAAAATAGATTCCTTCTCTTGATCATAGTTCTCTCAATCTCTTATTATTATTGTTGTTGTTGTTGTTGTTATTATTATTATTAGTGGCTATACCTATGTTTCCCAAACTTTTTGGACTCAGGACTCCTTTATACTTTTGAAAATTACTGAAGACCCCAAAATATTTTGTTTATGTGGGTTATATCTATCAATATTTACCATATCATAAATTAAAATAATAGGATGGATTTTAGGAAGATGGCAGAGTAGTTGGGTAAAAGTCAAACTCTCCCAATTTCCCCCCAAAATTAAACAAAATTTATGCTTCAGGGTAAACACAACTGTAGAGAAACCAAGAAAACTTGGGGCAGAAGAAGGGCCCTCTAGATACAAACCAATACAATCTGAAGTAAAACCCAGGACGAGAATTAACCTGTCTGAAGTGCAAACACCTCCAATGTTCTGCTCCACAGAAACATCAGTGGGGATTCCTCTGGCTATTTGGTTATGGCTGGATCCTCAGCAAGAACCACAGAAATTTTCACCTCTGGGACTAGTGTGGGGTTTGAGTCCAGGAAGACAGAGTGAATCTCAGTTGATTGGGAACATCATACCCAGATGTACCGCTGAGATGTGCACCTGGACGAAAAGGAACCAGTACCTGGTGAGGGCAGAAGCAGTAGGGCAGAGTTGCTGCTGGCTGTAGGCACTTGCTGGAGGGCAGAGCTCTTGGTTTGGGGTTCCTGGTCAGATTGGAGAGCTGAAGGGAAGCTTGAGGCATCATCCCTCCTCCCATAATTAGAGGTGCTTACACTAATACCTTTTATTTAAAAAAATGAACTTGTAAAGAAAAAAGAACCCCATCATTGAAACATATTATGGGAACAGGGAAAAGCAGGGTTGATTTTCAGAGGACACTTTAGTAAAAAAAAAAAAAAAAAAAAAAAAAGCTTCTATCTCAAAGAGTAATGGCCCCCTGCCCAGAGAGAATTTATAGAAGAACTCAAAAATCAAATGAGAGTCACTGAGGAAAAACTAAAGAAAAAAAATTAAAACCATACAAGAAATACAAGATTATGAAAAAAAAAGTTAACCAATCAGAAAAGGAAGTACAGAGTCTCAAAGATGAAAATTATGCTTTGAAAATTAGAATTGGGCAAGGGGAAGCCAGTGAAGCTACAAGAGACCAAGTAATAACAAAACATTGTAAAGAATGAGAAAATAGAACAGAATGTGAAACATGAGAAAAATGACAGATCTGGAGAAAAGATCAAGAAGAGAAAATATAAGAATAATTGGACTGCCAGAAAGTTGTAACCAAAAAGAGAATCTTGACACAATAATTTAAGAAATAACCCTAGAAAAATTGTCCTGGAGTAATAGAAGATAAAAGAAAAGAAGAAATAGGGAAAAAAATCCACTGATCACCATCTCAAAGAGATCCTTTGTGAAAAATACAGAGGAATATTATTGCCAAATTTTGGAACCCCCAGATCAAAGAAAAAATTTTGCAAGAAGCAAGAAAAAAGCAATTCAAATACTGGAGCATAAGACTTATTAGCAGCCACAATAAAAGACTGGGAATCATGTCTACAGACAAGCAAAAAAACTTGACCTGCAGCCAAAATATCATATCTAGCAAAATTATCCATAATACTGAACAAGAAAAAAAATAGTCATTCAATGAACTTACAGATTTCCAGGACTTTCTATCAATGAAACCCGAATTTAACAGAATATTTAACATCTAAGTGCCAATATCAAAAATCATTTTTAATGAATTCAACATGGACAAACTATTTAAAAATGGACAAATTGTTTATGGTTTTTTAACATGGGAAATATTATTCTTTGTGTTTAAGATTTACATCAACAATAGGGTAAACTCAAAAGAAAGATTGGCAGAGTAAAGGTAAAAATAGTAATCATGTCATGTAAATGAGGTACAGAACAAGAATATACACAGACATTAAAAAGGGGAGGAGGGCTTGGTGTTCTAAAAACCTATTCCTATTGGGAATGGGTTCAATAGGCAATACAACATACATACTATAAAGGGAATAGACCCCTCCAAAATTTGTAAAGAAATAAGCGAGGAGGGATGGGCAGATGGGGAAGCAAAGGGTGAAGGAAGAAGTCAAGGGAAAGATCGCAGGATCAGGGGAGGCTAAGTAGTAGTAAGTGAAATTATGGAAAAGAATTTAATGCGTCAGCAGGGATAGGAAAAACATGTGTGTATGTGGGATATGAGTGTGTGTGTGTGTATGTATATATCTACAAATATACATAAATATATCTTTTCTTAACTATAGCTTGCTTGGTGGTGGTCATGGGGATAAAAGGGAGATATGTGTGAGTCCATGTGTATATGTATGTATGTGTATTTATATATGTATATATAAATATATCCTTTATTAATTATAGCCTGCTTGGGGGTGGGGGTGGGAGTGGGAATGAAAAGGGGAAAAAAGAAGAAAGTTAAAAAGGCACACAGCAGAGAACAAAAAAACAATTTACAAAGGAGTAAAGAAAACACAGACACTCACGAATATAATTTTTTCTACTAATATATATATATATATATATATATATATATATATATATATATATATACTTTTAAAAATTGGTATTTGTTGTTACACATTTTGATGGTCTACTGGGCACACGATAATGTTCTTTTTTATTTTGTATTGCTTTTCTGTTTTTCTTTTTTCTTATTCTCTTCCTTCAAATAAAATAAATTTGGAAAAAAAAACTAATACAATTTCAAAATAATCATTTATTAACTAATTTTAAAATAATCATATTAAGATATGTGACATTTTAAATGAAAAAATAAGTATATTTTCCAAAACAAAAATATAACAAAAATGGTATTTTACAAATTTTTGCAAGCCTCTTTTGATGTCTGGCTAAATAGAAGACATTTGGATTCTCATATCTGCTACTGCATTCAGTCTATTATGATATGTTGTTTTCTTGAAAATAAATGAAGAAAATTCAACCTCATGAAGGTATGTAATTGGTAAAGGGAGAAGCTTAGTAGACAATAACGTCTTAGTATTTTTGTGAAAATAGTTTTGATGTTGCTGATAGTCTTGGAGACTCCAAGGGTCTGTGGACCATATATTGAGAACCCTTGTTTTACATTACCTTTTGATCCATAATCAGAGATACAGTGAAGAGACAAAGCAAAAGTACCCAAAGTCAAGTCAACAAGCATTTAGTAAGTGCCTACTGTATGTCAGGCATTATACTAAGTTCTGGGGATATAGAAGAAGCTAAAAGATTATAGGATATAACATGCAAATAACTATGTACAAGTTATATGAAGTTGAAATTGGAGATAATTTCAGAATGAAATCACTGAGATTATAGAGGACTGGAAAAGACTTGTAGAAGATAGAATTTTTACTGAGACATGAAAGCTTGGGAAGCCAGGTGACAAATGTGAGCTAGGAGAATATTCTGGCATGAAGTCAACCAGTAAAAAAATACTCAGAGTTAGAAAACAGTCAGAAAAACAAGAAATTCAGTGTTATTGGATCAGAAAGGGCAGAATAAGGTTTTAATACATGATCCATAATTAGAGATAAGACTTAAAAAGTAAAGAGCCCCTCAAAAGATAATGATAATAACAACTATGAACAGCAATAGCTAAGATCAATATAAAGATTTGCAAAGTGCTTTACTTACCCTCAACAAAGATATTATAGAATTTCAGAGTTGGAATGAATATTAAAAGCTATCTAGTATAATTGACACTCAAACAAGGATCCCCTCTCCAACATCCAAATTTGATTTGAAACCTCTAATGAGGAAGTATTCCATTACCTTCTGAGACAATTCATTTCACTCTAGAAACATCTAATTTTTAGGAATTTTTTTCAAAGCTGCTTACTATAATTTCCATCCTTTGTTTTCAGTTCTTCTCTCAGGGACCCAGTAGAATTTGTCTTCCATCTGGCCACATGACTTAAGTTAGAAAGAGGAAGAACCTGGATTTAAACTCAGATCTTTTCATTCCAAGTCTGGTGCTTTTCCCATTATACTAAACTGATTAACTAGGTGTAAAAGTCACCTTACCACTTTCAATCTCAGTTATATTATCTTTTTAAGAAGAAGAGAATATTTGTCAAATGCTTTTATGATATGCAGGTAGACATAACATTATTGCTTCGGGCTACTAAAAATTGATCAATGACTTACCATTGTCTTTTGTGACAGTTACATAATCTCAATTCTGACAATGTGATATTCTTTAATTCACAGCAACATAACATTACTAGGACAATAGTGTGAATAAGTGTTGTAGTGAGATAAAATAAGAATTAAAAAAGAGTTTGTAATAAATCAAGTGTGTCTTGGATGGTTTTTTATATCTAACATTTGCAAAGGAACAAAAGAAGATGAAAACTTGAGGTAGTTTATGCCCACTGGGAGTTTATACAATTACTTATATTAATTTGATTTTTTTTAATATATAGAGAAAAGTCATCAAAATTTGAGAATTTATAAAGAACTACCCTAGTGGTTGGGGTCACTTTAATGATCCAGAGAAATAGTGATCATTTCTCAGTTGGTCTGTATAGGAAATTGCATTTTTTTCAAGCTGTTTTTCATCCTTGGAATGGACTCCCTCCTTGTCTCTCTTATACAATCCTCAGCTTTCCTTAAAGCTCATCTTAAACATTTTTAATAGACCTTTTGTAATTATCCCCTTGCTGGTGCCTCTCTCAAAAAAAAATTCCTTACATTTCCCTTGTATTTACTCTGTATATATTTTTTTATCTACTTAAGTGCATACATTTTGTTTTCCTCATAAAATTTAAGTTTTTTGAGATCTAGGAAATGTCTGGATTTTTTAGCTTTGATTCTCCAGATAACAGAACAATTGAGTTGATTATTAACAGTTTATTAATCAGTTGATTGATTTTGTCTTTGTCTAATAAAGAGAGGGATGAAGAGGTGGCCGGTTAAGCCTTGTTATTCATCCTAGGAGAATGTAATTTTGGGGATTTGGTCAGTTAGCTCGGTAGAGAGATCCCAAACTTCTTGCTTCCAAGAAGAGTTAGTTTAAATGGCAGTCACTCTGATGAGATTTTATTTTCAGGGGAAACTGAACTGAAGAAATTTATTTGATAACAATTTATTCTAGTCATGAATTCCACTTCACATACAATTTCTTGGTAATGAGATATCCATTATGAATATAATACTTAATGAAATGTTCAGGATCACAGAAGGAAAGTTCTGAAAGCTTCTACATTCTCTATATAGAAATAGCCAAATTGAAAACAGAAGACAAAGTTGGTAGGTGATAGAGTTCCAAGTCTGAAGTCAGCAAGACTCATCTTCATGACAACCAATCTGTTCTCTGACACTGACTAATTATGTGACTGTATCACTTAATCTTGTTTGCCTCCATTTCCTCATCCATAAAATAGGCTGGAGAAACAAATGACAAACCACTCCAGGATCTTTGCTAAGAAAATCTCCTATGGGGCCACAAAGATTTGGATATGATTGAAAATTATTTGATAACAAAAATCTCTGGTATGCATGCTATTATTAGAACAGGAAGAAAGTTATGTTTTATGATGAATCTGAGTTATGTGAATTGCCATTGTATGAATAAGATTAGCAACTAAATGCTTTGAACAAATATTCATAATCTTTGGTCATTCTGGTTTATTTGTTGATCATTTTTAAAATATCATGTTAGCCACAAAAAATGAGTCAACACTAAATTTTTTTAAAGAGTTGGAAAGGACTTTAGGTATCACCTAACCTGGTTTATTTTTAACACACCAAGGTTGCATAGTGAGTAAAATGCTGGACTTGGAGTCATGAAGACTTGAGTTGAAATCCTAGGACTCTGGTTAGCCACTTAGTCTCTCTGTCTTAGTTTATTTATTTGTAAAATGGGAATAATATTGAGTAGGAACATAACATACTACTACACTAGTAAAACAGTAGTGATTGTGTTCACACACAGACACACAAACACACACAAACACAAAAAAGCCCAAACATTTCTTTTTTTAAATTAACAGAAGGAAGTTCGGAAGGAATCACAGGCAAGAAAACCAGTTTTGAAAGTCATATGTTGGATTTACATACTTTTTTTTAAAGTAAGCTGTGAATCAGAGAGATTCATGATTTCACACATAATTCTTTTTTTTTTTTATCCTACATGTGAAAATGTTCCTTTTTTGGTGTTTAGAAACACCAAACTTTAGAAAGTTGAGAAATGTAAAAAACAAAAAAAAAAATAAAAATAAGTAAATTGGGAAAAAAGCTAGCATGTATTTGATTGACAATGCTGTGGAAATGATCAAAGGATCAAGACAGTATTTATAAAGATATTTTCAAACCTTTAAGTATTATAGAAATGCTAGCTATCATCATCGTCACCACCACCAAGAGCAGCAGCAGCATTAGCATCATCATCACCATTTTATCATCAATAACATTAGACAAATTAGAAACATGAAACTCAGTAAGGTTAAACAGTTTGCTCAAGGTCACATCACTACAACCATAGTGTGCGACTAGCAGTCTAATTACTATTAATACTAAATGGGTTATAGTAAGAAAAGAACCTCAAGATTCTTAAAGTGTTCATAAAAGTCATTATGGCATAGTACCGGAATATTAAAAGATCAAAAGGTTAAAAAACAACAAGATTTTGTTCAGTTAATTTAAGGTACCCAGCAAATTTGGGGTTATCAACTTTAACTCTCAGAAAAGTAAAAAAACTTTTACTTCAAGTCTTGGATTGATTTGCTTAAGGATCTACAACATAAGTAAAATACATTTCATTGTATTCTAGAATTAAAGACTCCATCGAGATATAAATAACTTCTAGAAGGGTTTCTCATTTCTAACACAGCTTTATGACTGTTTCAGACTGGAACAGGAAATCCTTCCTCCCTCCCATCTTCAACCACTTTATTCATTAATTCCTTCTATATTGTCTATTAACATGACCAGATCTCCCCCATTTTAAGAACAAGCAAGCAAATAAACAAAAAATCTTTTTATCTGACCCTAGTTGCTGTTGTTCAGCCATTTTCAGTTGCATTGTACTCATTTAAATTCCATTTTAGGTTTTTTGTTGTTTGTTGCTGTTGTTGTTTTTTGTCAAAGATACTGGAGTGATTTTCCCTTTCCTTTTCTAGTTCATTTTACAGATGAGGAAACTGAGGCAAACAGGGTTAAATACTTGCTCAGTTGCATAGTAAATGTGTCTTAGGCCAGATTTGAATTTAGGAGGATGAGTCAGCAAGACTCTGTGTCCATCCAGCTCTAGGATAGCTCTAATTTGGAAGAATTGGGCCCCTCTGAGAGGCCAAGAATAGTTTAATAACTTTCTGTCCTCTTAGTCCAGCTGTGGTGAAATATGTTCTTAGGTCCTGAATGGACCTGAATTTTGCCCTAAAGGCAATTGGTTGCCATTAAAAATGTCTTAATCAAGAAGTGATATAGTGAGAAATTTGACTTCAAAATTAAAAAAAAATTTTAGGATGGGTTAGAAAAAGGGAAAATTTTGTGGCAGATAGAACGATATTTTATGACAACCATGTAGGTAAGGGATGACAAGGATGCTTACCAGAAGGATGCTATAGAGAGAAGAAACAAGTGCAAGAGATTGAGGAGATGGAGTAAACAAGATTCAGAAACAGATTACAGTTAATAATGAGGTAGTGGTTGCTCATCTTTAGACTGGAAACAAATATGTAAAGTATAAGAAGATTAGGTTTTTGAGAAAAATAACAGTTACATTTTAGACATGTTGAATTTGAGATGCTTAGGAAACATAGAAATGAAATTCTCTAGCAGACAGTTGATGTGGGATTGGCATATATTAGGAGAGTATATATGTAGATGTGGGAGTCATTTACTGAGAGATAATAGCTCAATCTATGGGAGCTAATGAAATAAGAGAAGAAGAGGAAGACAAGGAGAGAGAAGAAGAGTAAGAGAGAAAGGGAAGGAAGGAGAGGAGAGAGGGACAAAGGGAGGGAGGAACACAGGGAGGAAGAAAGGAAGAGAGAGGGAGGGAGAGAGAAAAAAAGGGAGGAAGAAAGGGGAGAGAGTGAGAAAGAGAGGAGGGAGATGGGGGGAGAGTAAAAAAGGAGGGAGATAGGGAGAAAGAGAAAGAAAGAGAGAAGGAGGGAGACAGGGAGAGAAAGAGAGACACACAGAGAGAAAAAGTGAGCTAGCTAGTCCTGGGGTAGATTCAAGTATAGGAGCAGAACTCTGTTGTTGAATCTGTAAAGGAAACACAAAGATAACATCCTTAATAAGGATGAGAAAGGCAGGAAGAGAATGGCCTGTCACCCTGCTCTTTCCCTTAGCAAAAGTAATATTAATTTGATTTGAGCAAGAGATGGGAAGGTTATGGTGGGGAAGGGAGTTGTGGAGGAGATATATATTATTGTGTGCAGGACAAAAAGCAAGATGTTTTTGCAAGCTAGTTCTTTTGTCTTCCTGGTGGGATTGTTGTATAGGATGAAGCTACCACTAGAAACACTATTTCTTCCCTTGGTCTGTATGAACTAGAGGCTGAAGGAGAGTAAAGATTGGATTCAGTTTTTTGTCCACTAATGGCAGAGATCTTCCATGTGAAATTCAATAAATTAACCTAAAAATAAGTTTAAAAAATACATAAAACAACCAAGGAGAAATGCCTTCATCTCTGAAGCAATCTCAGCAAGTTTCTATAACAAATTTAGCATTCATTTCTGCTATGTATTTTATGAAGAAAAATTATTACGTTTGAAAAGATGGCAAGGCCAAGTTGTAGGTTTTATACAATAAAACTTCCATTAATCTGTTCCTCCTCCAGAGGGATCAAGTATTCATTAAATAGGAAAGAGGCTTTTGAGTTAAAAACCACAAACACCCAAGACAAACTGCGTGGTCTCTTAAGGGTGAACCTGTTTTAAACCTCCAATTTTGCTTGCATAGGCACAGAGGTCAGCATTTCATTCCTTTTATTTACTTTGAAAAATGTATATTGTTCTGGAACTTCTGGACAGGTGGTTGAAACACAAATACAAGATTTCCCACATCTAAGACTCCCTTTTAACATTTAAAGTGGGGGGTGGAAAGTGGAAGTTTTAGTGAAGATTGGATTCCTGCCATTTTGTGTCAAGAACATCTCAGAGGAACCGCATTGAGAGAATGAGGAAACGTGACCAAAAAGCACATAAGCTTTCTTGTCCTTGTCAGTTTTCTTCTCGTACTTCTGTGATCTTTTCATTGCTCCCCCAAATCTGGTCTGTAATTCAGTTCTCTACTATGAAAGCTTTCTGAAAACTTTTGTTGTTTGACTGCTTTTCCTGTAGACATTTTGTTATTACTGTCATTGTTCTGATTCCAAGATTCTTCTCATGTGTAATGTATGTAATGGGAATTTTTTTCATGACATCCATGAAATTCTTTCTTTCTTTCAGAGGGTTATTCAATGCTGACCCTTTAAATTAAGGCTTCCTCTGACCTGAAGTCAGGAAGACCTGAATTCAGATACTTATTAACTATATGACCCTAGACAAGTCATTTAATATTGTTTTCCTCGGTTTTTTCATCTCTGAAATCAGTTAGAGAAAGAAATGGCAAATCACAGCAGTGTTTCTTCTAAGAAAAACCCAAAAGGTCTCATAAAGAGTCAGACATGGGTGACTATAATCTTCCCTTCCCTCCACTTCATTCAAAAGATCACATAAAATCATGAAATGGAAATCTTAACTCAATAACAAAAAGGAAAAGAAAAAAGAAAAACAAATAATCCAGTTTAGATAGATTAACAAATAAATTTTATAAAATTATACCTATGTATATATTACTCTCAATAATTGAATGATGAGAGCCTGGCATAACCTGGTTATCATGTTCAGAAGATGCCTGTTACATAGATTCCCTTCTTTCTTATGCTGAGTCTCAAGCTTATTACATCCAAAGCTTAGATATTGTAAGATATTTCTTTTCAGAGATTCTACGATCCCGAGATAATCTTGTTCTCCTTTCCCTTGTCCTTTTCCTATTCCTTCATTTCCTCTAAAACTACAACTTAACCCTGTATGAGATAAAATGTGTCTGTAGTAAAGTCTTATTTTTATTTATTATTATTATTATTTTTAGAATTCTTGCTTTTTCTGTAGAAATCTGGGAGCCACTAAAAAGCAGCTGAAATATACTAGGGCAAGCTTTTTATGTGCTTTTAATGGTTCCGGTCTTCTCACAGAAAAGATGCATTTTTTAAAACATTGATATTCTTTTAAGAATGCCATATTACTTTGAGTTATGGAATATCACAACTCCAAAAAATTAAAATTTTAGACAACTAAAGAGCAATGGAGAGGTACATGAATATAAACAGAATGCAATGCACTACCAATGAAGAACTGCAGAGAGATGACATAAAAAAGTCATTAGAATGAAATGTGATTGGAAAAGATGGTAAAGAGACAGTTAGGGGATGCAGAGAGAAAACAGGTTTTGGAGTCAGGAGACCCTAAGTTCAAATCCAGCCTTAAGTGTCTAACACTTACTAATGGTGCGACAATGGATAAGTCATTTAATCATGAGTGCCTCTGCAAAAAAAAAAAAGGAAAAGTTAGTAGGAAAGGAAAAGGTCATGTGGTAAGATGCTTCATTCATATCCATGCAATGTCAAAAGCTCTAGATAGAAGTTCTTAACCTTTTTTTGTGTGTCCTGGATCTTTTTTTCAGAATAATATTTTTAAATACATGCAATATAATACATAGGAACAGAAAGGAAATCAATTACACTGAAATACAATTATCAATTAAAAAAAAAAAACAAGTTCATAGATCTTAGGTTAAGAGCTTTTGATCTAAAAGATCACCTTCCTTTCCTCCCTCCCCCCTATACCTACACCTGAGGTAGATAACCTGTGAAAGATTTGTAGGAGGATTTGAAGCAGAGTTGCAAAGAATGAAGGCACAGATGAGTTACAATCTGCATTAGAAGAAATATACACATCAATTGGGATCACAGATACACCAAAGTAACAGAGAAGAATAATATTCTGACAATATAACCTCTTGGAAAATATTAGATATGTATGTAATAATGAATCTTTTCAAGATGAGAATTTTTACCTTTTAAATTTATGTCAATAATTTTACTTGAAAAAAAGGTTAAATTAAAAATTATACATAATTCAAAGTAGGGGAAAGATATTTGGAAGTTTATGATTTGGAACAGGGCAGGAAAGAGCAAAAATACATTTATATTGAAGCTATGTATGGAGAGAGGTGACACAGTGCCAGGCCTGGAGTTAGGAAGACCCGAGTTCAAATCCAGTCTAAGACACCATTAATTTACTTAACTTTGTTTGTCTCAGTTTCCTTGTCTGTAAAATGAGCTGGAGAAGAAATTGGCAAATCACTCTAGTATCTTTGCCAAGAAACTCCCAAAAGGAGTCATAAAGAATCAAACAGGACTGAAAAATGACTAAACAATAACATGCCTGGAAAAGGCTGTGGTAGATCAGTCACGAAGTGAGAATGAAAAAACAACAGATGGACAGCTTGAGTAGTATATTGGTACCTTGGAAAGACTGAAAGAGTGAGAAGGAGTCTAGCACATTACTTGGGAGATTTATGGAAGGACATGGGCTTGAAATGCATAGGCTAAGAAGGCATAGGGGAGTCATAATTTGCATGGGTGTAGGGATTATCCAAATGAATGGAATAATGGCTCCATCATAATATCTAAGTAAGAGAGTTTGTGATCCTTTTGTTTGAGATCCATGTTTTTTGTATTTTCTAAACAAAAGGATGCTTGTTACAAAATGAATTTCATAAACCTATTATGAAAATCAAATTCCATTTCAGTGACGTGTTCCCATATAATGAATACTAAATATCATAAAAATATCTAGCCCAACTCTAGTCTGTAAACTATCTAAAAAGAAGAGGTCTGAAAGAAAATTAAGAATTAAATATGTTTCTACCACCTAAGTTACACAGAATCTAATTTATATATGCTTTAAAACAGGGATGGACAGTTTTCAGCTATTATTTGTTCAGAATTTCAGGGAGTAGCTAGAGAGCTGAGCCTGGAATCAGGAAGACCCAAGTTCAAATCTGGCTTGAGATACTAACTGTGTGACTCTAGGAAAGTCACTTAACCCTATTTGCCTCAGTTTTCTCATCTATAAAATGAGATGGAGAAGAAAATGGCAAGTATCTTTGTCAAGAAAACCCCAAATGGGGTTACAAAGAGTTAGACATGACTGAAAAATGACTGAACAACAATAACAAAAAACCAATGAAATGCATTGATTTGATATATTTTACTCTCATCATGTGACTAGATTACTGATTATATGTTATTCTGAATACATTTTGTGTTTCCTTTGACATTTCAAAATTGTGAATAGGATATCATAGTATATGGTCAGAAATCTGTAAAAACAGAGCATATATCTACACACTTTACTACCATAATCAAATAAAACCTGCAATAATGTTATGATGCATTTAATGATATACACAATCCTATACTACCTACATAGTAATTAGGCATAAATGGAAAATAGTTTGCATAAATAACTGGATTTTTCACACTGTTGTCACATTTAACAGAGTTTCCCTTTCTCCATCTCAGTTAATGTAGTTGAAGAATAAAGTCACATATGATAAATTTTTAATATGTAATTGAGTCTGTGCTCTGATTGCATCATTAGAAATGAATTCCTCTCCAATGGAGTTAAGCAAGGAAAAGGATTATACTTGAGCAAATAAGCAAGACATACTTCTGGAAGTGTTAAAAAGCTAGATTGAATTTAAGAAGTTTAAGTTTAAAAATTGGAAACAATTGTAGAAGGAGAAATTTGAAATTGTATCAGAGGGAAAGAAGAAAGGGCAGGGAAATTTTCTCTATTCTATCTCCCACTCATAATTATCAGCCATTCCACTAGTTGGATTCATTGATATCACTGAATTTATAGTGAAGCAGAAAAATAAATTCCAAAGGGACAAGTATTTAGAGAAACAGTCTTTGATGGAGGCAGCAGCTTCAAAGATCAAATGCTTCTGATGAAGAGTCAGGCCGTGGAGAAGAGCAGTCCCTGAAAAATTCAATACTCTATAAAGAGAGAATGGACATTTAGGGTCAGTAAATCCACCTACTACAGATGCTGCTTTTAATAGAAATTGTATATGGATCCTACAATGGGAGAAAGAACTTCCAGTTCCAATAGTATCAGGAGTTGTGGATACCTTTGCCATGTATACATCTACTCTTGTGACTCACTACCCTTGTACTCTGTTTTTCCTATGGATTTTATTTGTATGAGATTCCACGTTGATGGGGGGAATATTTTGTATTTATTTTTCTTATTGTGGCATTTAAGTAAAGGCACTTGCTAAGAGGTAGTTGTGTCTGACTGATAATCAGTGGAAATCACATAAATTGGGGCTTATGAGTCATAATAGTAAGAATAAACGATCACAAAGTAAGATGAAATAGTAGTAATACTATAGTAGTAATGAAATAGTAGTAATACTTAGTAGTAATCACCTTCTGGGGACACTACTTACTCCCAGTCTCAGCTCTTCTGTTTACTCTTTCTTAGTCTTTTTTACTGAATTTTCACTCAGACCATACCCACTGCTAAGAGACACTGCTTAAGAGTTCTAACCTGGGGCCACCTCTCTTTTATCCTATACTATCTCACCTGATGAATTCATCAGTTCCCATGAATTCAATGATCATTTCTATGAAGATGATTCCTACACCTATAAATCTAATCCTAATCTCTTTTTTGAACTCTACTCCCATAGCACCAATTTTGTCTTGGGTTTGAATTGGATGATCAAGAGGTTTCTTAAACTCAACATATCTAAAACAATTCACATTCCCCCAAGAACTCCTCCCTAACTTTCCTATACTGTCAAAGGGCAGTACTCAAAAATTCTATTCTTTACTCAGTGACTACACATATCCAATCTGTTGTCAAATGTTTTTCTTTTTTTCTTTCTTTTCTTTTCTTTTCTTTTCTTTTCTTTTCTTTTCTTTTTTTCTTTTCTTTTCTTTTTTCTTTTCTTTTCTTTTCTTTTCTTTTCTTTTCTTTTCTTTTTTTTTTTGCGTCTCCCTATCTAAATCTGGCTGGAAGTGCAGTGGATACCTTCAGGCCCAATACATCACTATTTGGCACCTGTTCTATTTCAGTTGTTCTTAGGCAGTCTGATGGTTTCCTATTCTTGATAGCTCACCATATTTGGTTTAGTATGGAGACCTGATCTTCTCAGGTCATTATAACTCAGAATTCCCAACCTCAAGAGGTTGTTAGCCTCAGCCTAGTTAATTGCAAGGATTATAGGTAAATGCCAACCTGCCCAGTCTATTGTTAAATCTGTTTTTTTTTTCCTTTAAAACATCTCATGTAGATTCCCTTCTCTCCATCATGATCACAATCCTAGGTCAGGCTCTCATACCCTCTCTCCTGGACTATGACAATAACTTTCTAATTTTCCTCCCTGCCTTAAGTCTCTCTCCACTCTTGTCCATTCTCCATCTGCCAAAGTGATTTTTCATGTCACCCTGATATTGCTAATGTTATTTTCATTTATAATGAGCTTTAGTGCCACCCTTTTACTTCCAGTATCAAATAAAAACTAATTTTTTTGACATTCACAATTCTTCAAAATATGGCATTTTACTGCTTTCCAGTGTTACACTTTGTTACCCTCCATACACTGGACAGATACATCTCTAGACAGATATCCTCTACTAGACAGATACATCAGACCTCTGTCAAATGGAGAACTCCATTATTTGACCCTGCATTTGGACTTGCTGACCCCATGGACTCTTCCATATGGGATTTCTTTGCATTTACACTGTATATACCTTCTGTGCATATAGTTATTTCATACTATTCTTGCTATTAGAATGTGAACACCTTGAGAGAAGTATAGTGCTTTTTTGCTTTTTTGGAGGGAGGAGAGTGGATTATTCCTGGCACTTATCTCAATACTCTGTGCATAGTAAGTACTTAATAAATGCTTATTAATGGACTGACTGACTGGGGAACCAGACTTTGAGTGAGTGTAAATTTGAGGAGTCCTAAGGGCCACTATATGCATATAAATGAATTTTTTTCTTCTCATGTAGTCGACTCTCTACTTACCTAGAGACAGTGACAATTTTAAAAATTTTAATGCCATTTATTTTAAAATTATTATTGCACTAAAGAAACACAGATACACTGAGAGATTTAAAATTTTGTGCCAACATAAATCTTTTCTCCCAAAGATCCAAATTTGAAGGTCCCATATAAAATCTAAGAATGCCAATACTCTGCTATAATTCTTTCTTCATGGGATCTAGCTGCTTCCTTATTGTCTGGGATATTCTGGATTCTGGAGTATTTGAGACTACTATGACTTTAAGTTATGGTGGTTGTAATGAGAAGAAAAGAGAATTAAGTTCATAAGTGGTAGCACTGGGGAGAGATAAGGGTCTAATGAGAATAGACTCTAGATTCTAGCTTCAGGAATAGTAAACAGGAATATAATTGTTACTTATGACAGTTCTATTGATGTTAAGTTAGGAAAACTAATCACATTAGGAGGAAGTATTTATGTATCAATTGATCAACCAATATTTTTAAAGGCCTACTATATGGAACTGTGCTCTATGAGCAAAGCAGAATTAAAGTAATCTAAAAGAAATGCTAGATGTGCAAAATTAAAGAACCTATCCAAAATGTCATATGGACTATCTGTGTGTGACCTGTGGCAGAGCATTCTGAGTGCTCATTGGTGGGATCAGCCATAGTCCGGCACACTATAACTTTATTCTAATGTAGTGATATCAGTTTGGTTCTCTTCGAGAATGAAGGACAACCACCAACTATCCAACCAACCAACCAACCAACCAAGTGTATCAATCATTGGAGAATCAAATGTAAAAGTAAAGCGGTTTCTAATTTTCAGGAGTGTAGGGATTAGCTGGGTGAAATAAAATTTATATGTATTTGTCTTCCTCCCTCCTTCTTTCTCTCCTTCTCTCCCTTCTTTCCACTTTTTCTCTTCCTCCCCTCTCCTTCTTCTTCCTCCTCCTCTCATTCTCCACCTCCTTCTCCTCTCTTCTTTCTCTCTTTCTCCTCCCCTACATGTCTGAGGTTTCACGTATAAGATGGCATGTAAGCTGAGTCTTGCGGGAGTAGCTAATAGAAGGATACAGAAGCAAGAGGTGAAATGTTATATAAAATAAATTAGAAAAAAAAAACAATGTCCATTTTGGCTGGATCATAGTATCTGTGGAGAGAGAAATATGTAATAAGGGATAGAAATAAAAGTACAAACCAATTTGTAAAGATCTTTAAATGGCAAATGGAGGAATTTACATTTGGTTCTAGAGACAATATAATTTAGGAATTGTGTGGAAGATAGTTAGAGTGGGGACAGACTCAAGGGAGGGAGATCAATTAGGAAACTAATTTATTAGTGAAGGTAAGAGGTGATAAGGGTCAGGATGACTGCTAGATGCAGGCATTGTGAGTAAACAGAAGGGGGTGGATTCAAGGGTATAGGAACAGAAATGACAATATTTAGCAACTGAGTGCATATGTGGAGGTAAGTAAAGAACACTGAGGTGCAGTAAACATGGTACTGGAAGTGGAATCATGAAAGACAGTTTAAACCTCACCTCTGGCACTTACCAGCTGTAGGTCAAATTATCTTACCTCCCCAAGCCGCAGGCAGCTCTCTCTTATTCACTGCTATTTACTCTTCCTTTCAAAGAGGATCTTGATATCAAGGATATGATGCTATGATATGTAAGAAAATAGGATTTAAGCGAGGAAGGGCTCTTCATCATCCTCACTTTCTACTCCAAAGCCATCTAGATATAGTAGCAATATATAGAGCAAGATGACTGAAGATGGTTCTGAATACAGCCACTATATTCACAAAGGTTGTTGTTTGTCCTTCGTTCATGACCATGACAATAGGAAAATGATGCCATGACATGTAAGTGAACTGAATTTAAAAAAAGCCAAGGTCTTTTTAAAGCTAAGGACTTTTAACAGTTATCAGTTTGTCAGAGGCAGTGCCCCATTCAGTGATTAAGGCTTGGGAAGGAATGAAGCAGAGAATGTCCTTTTTTATCTAGTTAAAAAAAACTAATTGGGGAGGAAAAGATTCTCAGAATTTCAGGCCAAAACAGAAACAATTCCTAGTTACATTCACTCTGAATCAATTGGGGCCTATAGTGGCCATTTTTGATCAATCAATGAAAGCCAGAGTAATTTGGGTTTAAGGCAAAGTCATTAAGAAAGAAATCTAGCTTGTAAACTCCAAGAAATCTTGGGAGGGCTCAAAGATCAAAATTTACATTCTTTTGAGCCAAACCTACACAGTAAGGGTATGATACCTTATGTGGACAGAGGGAAGGGAAGGGAAAGAAGGAAGAGGGAGATGGAGGGGGGTGGAGAGAGAGAAAAAAAAGGGGAAAGAGAGAGAGGAAGAAAAAGAGAGAAAGAGAGAGAGAGAGAAGGAGAGAGAGAGAAAGCAAGAGAAGAGAGACAGAGAAAGAGTAAGGAGAAAGAAAGGGAAAAAAAAAGAAAGCAACTTTATTACCTAACTGGTGTTCCAGTTAGGTTCCAGGGGATCATCTCCTAATACTACTCACAAAGGTTGTTGTTTGTCCTTCATTCATGACCATGACAATAGGAAAATGATGCCATGACATGTAAGTGAATTGAATTTAAGTGAGGATGGATTGTGTAAAGCGAGCAGCCTCATTTTCTCCTCCAGAGTCATTTGGATCTCGTAGAAAGAAATACATCAAGATGAAAGGAGATGACTGATGCTGAATAAGAGAAAAGAGTTTCCGGAAGTTATTTTAAAATGATAGGTTTGAGAGAATTGAACAGTTGGATAGGAACAGATAGATTTGAATTAAAAGGTATAAGAGAGAGAGAAGGGAAGAAAGCAGGTTGTCCAGGTAGGGGAACCAATAGTAAGAAGCCAGTGATCTCAGGCATATGATCTTTGGCACCTGTTAATCCTCAAGCAATAGATCTTCAGATACTATAGCTACTCATTCCTTAGGAGAAAAAGGAAGCATCTATGTTAGGGAGAAAGAAATAAATTACTGTCTCTTCTGATAATCCCTCTCTCCAGTGTAAGCATATTTAACTTCAGGATCAGCTTTAGGAATGGTGCCATTTTTAGGGTCTTAGAAAAGGACCCCTGTACCAAGGAATATTGCCCCTACCTTTCTTTATTTCACAACTGGAGATAATCGATCATAGGATTTAGAACTGAAAGCTGCCTTACAGACCACTTATTCTAGTCCAGATCTCATGTTGTCTAGATATGGAAACTGAAGTTTAGAAAACTGAAATGATTGGCCTGAGATTGTACAGGTAAGATAAATCCAATTTTATTTCCACTATGCCAAGATAAAAAAAAAATCCCAAAAGCAAAAAAAAAAAATCACAAATAGACAATAGAGGATAGTCCACACGATGAAGTAAGTCCCTTTCCAGTTTTAAATTCTATGATTCTGTGACTTCCAATCCAGCATTAATCTTCCTTGAATCTTTAAATCTAGGTAGGACAAAGTAACCTTAATATATAAGTGTTAATTAATTTCAGTCAAAAAATGAAAATTATCAGGTCCTGTTCTGTTTTTAATAGAGCAAAAGAGAAGGCTGAAGACACTAGAGACATATTTTGCCTATATTAAACATTTTGTGGCCATGCACCTATGTTTATTTTTATCTGTGCACAAGCATAAGCTGCTTGCAAAAATATTTCATACCCTTCCTGGCCTGAAAGCTTTGTGCTTCAGTGAGATCTATGTTAACCAATTTTCATCTGGGTAATACTGATCTGAAATCATTCTTAGAATCATACTGGTTGGTTTATTCTTCATGATTTTCTGGAAGGATTTTTTTTTTTTTACCACCATTCTTAGCAATACTTTCTTACTGTCAAATCTAGTTTGGCTGGATTAATCTAATGATGGAATTGTCTATTACAATCAAATCAGGGAAACATAAAGAAGACAAAACTCAAGTTACATATACCTCTGAAGGTGTATTAGGCTATTAGATCATTTCACACAATGCAGTAATATCAACACAAAATCAATTTTCAGCTCTTTATAACAAGGATGCTGATACTAAAATTGTAATTTTTTTTTCTCACAACAATTTGGGCCCCAAGGGCTACTATAGTATTAAATATAAAGGGTGCAGTGTTTTCTCTTTCCTTTCTCAATCTCTATTTGTTAATACGCTATATTGATATTTTATCAGTGACTGGGTTACATGTGCAAAGATGGCACTATGAGCATTAGGATAAGAAACAAAGCCCCTTCCTTGGAATGTGAATATGTCTACCTACCTACTGTTTTGAATGTATGTGAGAAATTATGTTGAATCCAATTACACTGTCATATTCTGCTAGCTATTTAAATGAAAGCACAACTACTTTGCAATGATCAGTTCAATAGAAATGAAATAGATGTCATTCAAAATCAAATCAAATCATAGGCACAGAAGCCCAATTTATGGCAAGCCTACTTTCCTCTAAACTATATTGTTCAGTTTGAAATATGTGTATTAATGTGTATGTTTGCACACATATGCCCCCAAAGAATATCAATGAATATATTCATACGTGACTATGTGTACCCAGAAAGAGAATGGTTCATAGAGGGATCTAGTCAGAAAACTTTCACTCAAAATATTTATGAAAAGGAAGCCTTTAATCTTGGTTAAACACAATACAATTTCATGCACCCCTCCTCCCCTAAGGAATCTCACTTTTTTGGGGGGTTGCTTCCAGTACCAATTTGATAACAATTTAAACCTGCTTTTAACAAATCTGCTGCTGCTGTTGCTGATTTAAAAAAAAAAAATCTAATTTCTATGAGAGAAATTAGATAAGAACCCTTTTCCCATCTCCCTGTTTGGGAAAAATCAAGTGGGATTGCTGGAAGCACTCAATTGATGCTCCCACTCATTCAAACACAAGCTACCTACCTTCATTTCACAGCAATCAATTATACACTCATTGTGATCTCAGAAAGGAGCCTTTGTAATATCTTGATACTAACCCCAGTGATCTTGAGTACCTCCAGCAGAGGTTATCTATGCTACTATTCCCTATCAAATGCAAAAATTTCCAAGTTACCCAAGTAGAGGGAAAAGACTTTTTACAAAAGGTACTCTAATTAAATGTTAGCTCAATGAAAGTAAAACTTCAGGGAAGGGATGTTAACTTCAGGCCGTGAGTCTTCCTACAGAGAAGTCCTGAAGTTCACAGAAAGGAGAGACTTCAGTTAGCTTTTCTGCCTTCAGAGCAGGCATTATGAACCTACTCTTCTTAGGGAAGTGAAAACCCACATCTCTCCTTATTTTCTACCAATATTGTCCTGTCAACTAAGAAACTGTTTGGACATGTGGTCCAATGTTCCAAAGCTCTAGGATGCTCAAGACAGCTAAAGTCACTTTGTATCACCAATGCTGTCTCTTGAAAGCTACTTTCCCTTTCAATTCCATTGGTGTTTTTGTTTTCCTTTTAATTCTTCTTTGCTTTTTAAGGTTTGTAAATAGGCTTGTGCTATTTTAATTTTTAAAAATTATATTTGTCTTTTGCTTTTATACAATTACTTCTCGATATAATTACCAACCACATTAGCCCTGAGTCATCCCTTGTAACAAAGAAATACAGTTAAGCAAAACCAAACAAAACATCGACTTTGCAAGTGTACACATGATTCCGCACCTATAGTCACCCTCCTCTTCAGAGTAAGGAGCGAGGTGCATTCCTTATTTTGGGGGGTTTGTTCTTTCAAGCTTCCCCGCCCAGCCCCATGCAGTCGGCTACTTCCCAGAACTCAACTTTGTTGCCAATTCTTCCCGCTGGGAGATTCCAAGCTGGTAGAAGACACGCCTGGTATCCAAAGCAACCAAAAGGAGCTCCTTTGCCCCGGGAAAGAGAACCTGGTCAACCTAGCGGCAACAACAATGGAGCTGCCAGGGTACGCCGCCGCAAGAACAGCTAGAGGGGCTATGGTCCTTTAAGCTGTAGCCTAGGAGCGAGGATACCCGGCCGCCACTTTGCCCACCCTTTCACCTGGACAGGAGTCTTTTTCTGTTCTGCTGCACGATCTGAAAATTGACCCGCCCGCCTGAAGCATCATCACCTTTGGTGGAAGGGGAGACTGCCCTTCTTCTGCGGGGGCCCCGAGTTGAGTTGAACGCCCCCTGCCTCCCTCCTCCTCTTCTTTTTCAGTGGTCTGGTTACCGAGCTTCCAGCCACTGCACACACCCGTGCCCAATGTGCTCCAGTTGCGGAAAGGTGGAGGAGGAGGGGGAGACCTGCGAGTTACAGGGGGAGGGTCTGTGAGCAGGAGACGCAGCTGAGGCAGTGCTGCTGTAATCGCAATTCCCTTTCTCCAAAGGAACTTTCTTAAGATAAAAGAAACCCTTTTATCCATTACAAAGCCCTCCAAGACACAGATCTCTGTGTTGCTGAAAGCCAACAATTTTACTTATTCAGAAACATAGCTCCCCTTATGGTATCTGTATCTATTTTTAAGCGGCTTTGGAAACCTGGTTGGAAGGTTTCTTTCTCACCTCCTGAGGAATCAGGAACGAGTAATACAGAAGAGACTCAATCTTTAGTGTAATGAGGGAGAAAACACATTAGTGGGTATGGCTCTGCCACCAGATACTTAAATGACCTTGAACAAATTAGTCTCATTTTTGAAATGAGGAGTTGAATTCAAGGGTTCTTAGTTTTCACTGGGGAAACGGATTTTAGAGGTCCATGAATTTGGATGGGAACAAAAAAATTACATCTTTATGCCAAAATAATTGATTTCCTTCATAATTCTATGCATTTTATTTTTTATTTTTAAAACAATCATTTTGAGAAGAGATCCATGCATTTTACAAACTGATTAAGGGTCCCAGACAAAATTCTGAACAAAGAAATCCTAAAATGGTTTCTAACTCTAAAATTCTAAAGAGCCGTGGGGAAAGATGGAATGTTAACTGGCTTTGGATCCAAAGAATATGTATGGGTTCACACTTGAGCTCCATCATCTGTTAACTGTGTGACCTTGAGCAAGAAAGACTAGATAATCTCAGAAGTTCCTTCCAGTCCTGAATCCACACTTCTGGGACCCCGAGATTCTATTATCTGATCTGTAATTGAGCTTCTCTATTTATTCCTTTTGTGACCTTGACCAAATCACATTCTGATCTCAGTTTCAGCAATTATATGATTAGTAGCTGCATCAATTGATGTCTAATGGCTTCGACTTCCAACTTTTAAATCTAAGGACCAATCCTCCTCTAGAGCTTTAGATTTGCAGTTGAGTTTGAAGCTTTCTCAGACACTAGCTATGTGACCTTGAAGAAGGAAAATTTTTTTCTTTGAGCTTACCCACATGTAAAATGGGAATAATAATAGTATCTCTCCCAGAAGATTTGTCATGGAGATGTCAATAAGAAGAATATTGAAGCTGGTGAACTGGTGCTCAATTTGTATTCTGCCTCAGCTGGCTGCTGTGAGGTTTTAGGCAGGTCACAGCTATCTGGGCTTCAGTTTTCTCTTATGTAAAATGAGTGGGTTGAAGTAGATGGCCTTTAAAATCCTTTTTCAGCTCTAGGGCTATAATCCTATGAAATGAGATTAAGTGTTAAGGTCTTTTAGAGAAGGTAAAGTAACATATCATTGTAAACTGTAATTTGCTATGCAAAACTTTCTGGAATTTGAATTCTAGCATATCTAAAATTGTTGTTAGAAAAGAATTTTTCTAACCCCAAATGGTGCTGGTTTATAAATTATACATGATGTAAGTGAATTTGGTTTGGACTTTATCATGGCTTCCTAAACTTTTTCATATAATGGATCTTTTTAGCAGTCTGAGAAAGCTTATAGCTTTTCAGATTTTTTTTTTTGTGTACAAAATAAAATAGAATTACAAAGGAAATCATGAGTATTGAATAATTAATTGAGTATTTAATGAGTAATTAACTGAGTATTTAATGAATATTTTAAAAATAAGTTCATAGTAATTAATGAGTAATTTAAAAAATAAATTCATAATACTCAGCTGTCTAAGAAGGCTTTAATGTTAGCATCCTTTTAGTCAGATTTCTATGATGGGTTGAAAAAGAGATTCACAAGGCATTGAATAGTTAACAAAAGCTTTACTTTGTTCTAATGTAGCAAATATATGTATAATCACACACACATATACATATAAAGGATAAAGTTCTCAGATTCATAGAGCTGTGCCCCAGTCTTCCCCATATGGAAATGAGTGAGATCATCAGGGCAGGAAGTGAAAGATGGGGTGCTTCACATGGTTTTCAGAAATCCAGCAAATTCAAGGGGTCTAGACTCCACGTGGTTGGGATTTTTAATACCTTCATATGTTCAGGAAGCAAGCACCAATCAGTTTTAGGGGATAGATTTGTCTTCTTTTTATAGAAAAGTAATCCCTAAGGCATGGGAAGGAGGAAGAGGAGTCTGGGGCTATTCTAGATTGAGAAGAAAACTGCTTCAGAAAAGATGAGGCTAATCAGGTCTCAAGGTCAGCTTTGTTTTCTTTCAGATAAAGCTTTCCCATTTGTGGGTGGGAGAAAAGAAGCTGTAATGCTGTTGAGATACTGATCTTTTCACACTAGCTTGGAATGAAATGCTATAGTTACAAAGCTTAAGTTATAGTTGGTTCAGTTAACTAAATGGAAAATTAAGAAATTAGGGTTCAGTACCATTCTCATCTTCATTTCTGATGAATTCCCTTTCTTAAAAAATAATTAGCTATAATGCAGTCTCCAGACAGTCTAAGCATAACTTCTATGTTCCTTTTATTCTGTCTGTTCCCCAGTGTTTTAATTAGACATTAAAAGTTTAAAGTTTATTGGTTATTTTGAGAGGAGCTGTTTTGATATAAATTATAAAACCCTTTGGAAATCAGGAATAATTGTAATAATAATAACAACTAGCATTTAGATTTAGATGGCATGCATTAGATTATATGATGGAAAATTTGTTAATACTGATTAGTAAATCCTTATTTCTCTTAAGTTTAAAAATAAATAAAGATGGAGTAGATGCAGTTGAATTCTTTTTAAACACAGTGAGAGAGAACAATGCCAAATCTTAGGACTACTTCAATACTAAAGCAAAACCATGTGTTTCCTTAGAATATGTCTGGAAACACTTCTTATTCAGTTCATGTCCACCTAGTTTTGTGAAAAGGAACTATAATATGCTCACTGTATTTTTTCTCAAGGCAATTGAGTTAAATTTATCACTCACCAAAATGTTGCCTTCTTAAATGTTGCCAGAGTACTATTGTCAGTCAGATGTTCTTGAATGCCCAATCATTCATTATCATTGTTGACTTTTAAAATTATTTCTGGCTTTGATAATATAGGTCTATAATCCTTGGTTCTGTGGAGGTTGAGGTTGGTGTATCACTTGAGCTAAGGACTTTTTGAGCTGTATATAGAGAGGCTAAAGCAGATCCTATGTTCACAATAAGTCAGGTACCAGTATGGTGAGTGTTGGGAAGCAAGTGTGGGAGGGAGACACCAGGATGCCTAATGAGGAACAAATCAGTTCAGGTCAGAAATGGAGCATGTTTGAAAAGTTTCTGGGTTCATCAGAAGTATTTTTTGCTTTTCAGGTACCTATTAGTACTTACCTTACTGAAGTTCAAATGAGAAAATTCTCATTTGAGAATTTTAAAGACCTTAAAACACAGCATAAATTCTATTATTATAACTACTATTAAATGTAGCTGTTTCAATTTCCTCATGTTTAAATTAGGAATAATAATTTTACCTCACAACATTATTGTTGAAAAATATTTTGCAAATCTTAATGTTACATGAGTGTGAAAAATTATTACATCTCAACCCAAACTTGACCTGGGAAGCTTTTTGCAATATCCTCCATAAATGATCATTTCTACTTCAACTCTCTACTTGAACATCTCCAGTGATATGTAGCTTCCATAGTATGTTTATGATAAAACCTTTTCCACTTTTGGACAGCTCTAATTATCAAGTCCTCAAAGAGATAGGAACACCACAGATCATTTTACTTGTCTCCTGAGGAACTTGATTGTGAGTCAAGAAGCAACAGTTTGAACCCAGCATAGAACAACTGATTGGTTTAAGATTGGAGAATGTTATATATTGTCACCTTATTTATTTAACTCATGTTCAGAGTACATCATGCAACATATCAGGTTGGATGCATCAAAAGCTGGAATTAAGATTGCTGGGAGAAATGTCAATAATCTCAGATATTCAGATGCTATCATTCTGATAAGAGAAAGTGAAGAATTAACATCTTAAGGAAAGTATGAAAAATGGCTTTAAGGGGCAGCTAGGTGGCATAGTAGATAGAGCACCAGGCCTGAAGTCAGGAGGACCTGAGTTCAAAGGTGACCTCAGGCACTTAACACTTCCTATTCGTGACTCTGGCAAGCCATTTAACCCCAGTTGCCTCAGGAAAAAAAAGAAAGAAAGAAAGAAAGAAAGAAAGAAAGAAAGAAAGAAAGAAAGAAAGAAAGAAAGAAAGAAAGAAAGAAAGAAAGAAAGAAAGAAAGAAAGAAAGAAAGAAAGAAGGAAAGAAGGAAGGAAGGAAGGAAAGAAGGAAAGAATGAAAGAAGGAAAAGAAAGACAGAAAGAAAGGGAAAAAAAGGAAAATTGGTTTTAAGCCTAACATTAAAACAAAAAACAAAACCCCCTAAGATCAGGGCAACTGGTCCCATCACTTTCTAGATAAAATAGAGGTTGATGAAATGAAAGCAGTGTCAGATTTTATATTCTTGGGCTCAAGATCACTACAGACAGCATTTGCAGTCATGAAATTAAAAGAAGCTTGCTTCTTGGAAGTAAGGCTATGAGAAATCTGGGCAGCATACTAAAAAGCAGAGACATTACTTTGCTGACATACATCCTATAGTCAAAGCTACAGTTTTTCCAGTAATAATATGGCTGTTAGGGTTGGACTAAAAAGAAAAGCTGAGAGAATTTACTTTTGAATTGTGGTGCTGGAGAAAGCTTTTGAGTCTTTTGGATAGCAAGGAGATCAAAGCAATCAACAATTAAAAATTTTAATTCAGACTGTTCTTTGAAAAGACAAATACTGAATTTAAACTGAAGTTTAAATATTTCTGCCACATAGTGAGAAGATAGGATTCATTGGAAAAGACCCTGAGTCTGGGAAAGCTTGCAAACAAAAGGAGAAAGGGAAATTAGAATGAGATGGATATATAGAGTTATGGAAGCAATGAACATGAGCTTGGACAGATTTGGGGAGTTAATGGACTATAGAAGAGCCTAGAATGCTATGTATGGTATTATGGGCAGTCGGACACAACTGAACTACAACAACAATTTTTAGCAAATCTTACCTATATCAAGGGAAAATCTTCTCTATAACTTCTACCCTTGATTCTGGTTGCATTCTCTATAGTCAAGCAGCAAAATTCTCTCTCCCTTTCTGCATGGAAGACTTTCAAATACTTAAAAACAGCTATCATGTATCCCTTAAATCTTCTCTGGGTGAAGTATGTCCTATTATTCCAAAGTGATCTTCATATGAAATTGTCTCCAGTCACTTCACCATTCTTGTCAGCTTCCCTGCAGATAATTCACTTTGTAAATCTTAGTCCACAAATGTGTCTTCTAGAGCTGAACATATTAATATAGATTAGTCTTAACTGATCAAAGAAAGAGGTTGCTAGGATCTTCCTAATTTTGTACACTATCCTTTTATTAAACATTCTAAGGTTGGATTTGCTTTTGGATGCCTGGTCATATTGTTAACTCCTATGGAAACTGAGCTTATATTTTGCTAAAATCCCTTAATCTTGTTTTTTACAGGAATTGTTTTCTAGCCATTCCCCTTCATTATGTTGATTTTTTTTCAAGCTTGTTTATAGGATTTGGCTGGGAAATGTGATTTCATCATTATGGCAATCATGCAATAGTCAAAGCTACAGTTTTTCCAGTAATAATATGGCTGTTAGGGTTGGACTAAAAAGAAAAGCTGAGAGAATTTATTTTTGAATTGTGGTGCTGGAGGAGGCTTTTGAGAGTCTTTTGGATAGCAAGGAGATCAAAGCAATCAACAATTAAAAAATTTAATTCGGACTGTTCTTTGAAAAGACAAATACTGAATCAACAAATACTGAAATAAAAAAAAATCTTATAAGCCTTCTATGCTGCTCATCCTGTGAGATGGACTGCCCACCCCATGTTTTCCCATATAGTCATGATAGATCCATTCAATATTCTAGTAACCTTCTTTATTTTCTCTCTATAATGCAAGGATACTAGTGGACAACATAGGTTAGCTTACATTTTAGCCTACCATTCCATCTGCTTTTTTCCCTCATTGGTTAATAACATTCTTTATTCTACTTCTTCTTATAACTTTCCATTTATACTATATCTAGACCACCTTAGATCCACCATTAGACCTTTCTATTGATTTCTTTTACTTTGGGCAAGTCACAACTTTTCTGGGTTTTCATTGGTTTATATGTAAAATAAGGGTGTTGGATAAGACAAAGTCCCTTCCTGATCTACTTCTAGGATCCATGTGTTCTTTTTTATTTACTTTCCCTACCTTTATTCTTCTCCATTAGGGTACAAGTGTAAGGGTACCATAGGAATTGATGATGAAAAGTTTGTTATAAGTTCTCTTTTATCCTTATTACATTTCATCTTATTATATTTGCTCTAGCCTATTATAATCTTTTTGGATCGTGATTAATAGCCAAAATATTTCTCTGTCTCAATTCCATGCAACCTGAAAATATGATAAGGATATCTTCTATACCATTATAGAAGTTACTACAAAAATCTGGACCAGAACAGGGCTAAAAATTAATTCCAGGAAGCACTCCACCAATGGCCTTACTCCAGACTGATATTGATTTATCTATCAGTACTCTTTGGGCACAATTAATTAACCAGTTAATCCACTCTATAGGTCTTTCAAGTAACCCACATCTGTTGACCATAGGGACTTTCTCAAATGCCTAATTGAAATCTAGAGATACGACATGTATAGTATCTCCTTGATATACCCTTTTGGTAATTCTATCAAAGAAGGAAATGAAGTTTGTTTGTTATGGCCTCTTTTTATTGAATATATGTTGATTCTTAATGATCACCATTTCCTTTCTTTAATTCTCACAGATTCTGAGTTGCAGTTCACCTGGAGAACAACTAAAGTAATGCTGGTTACGCCAAAATTTATGGAAAATATCCAAAGCATGCATATAGGGAAGGAAGAATCCATGAAATGCAGGCTGAATCAGAAGTATAAGGCCAGGGAATTTGGCACAGAAACAGTGAGAATCTAGTAAAAAGCAGAGTAATGCATGCCATTGAAACAATATGCATTATACTATTTCCTTGTATGAGAAAATTCTTTTATGGAAGGGGCATGCAAACTGTTCTCTCTTACCACGAACCTAGATACCAAAGAATGAAGCTATAGTTGAGGAATGACAGACAACAGAATTTTTATTTTGAGGCACAAGACTTTGTTAGTTTATCCTCAAATCAAAAAAATGTAAATTACACAGAGAACTGGCTTTTATATCAAGAAGTAAGTCTAGTTCCAGAGAAGGCTCTTGGGATATACTCACATTGGCATTTCAGACCCTTGTGAAAATTAGATGCATTGTTTTTTCATTACCTTATTAACTGTTTTTGAGATTATGAACTATTAATAAAAGATATCCAAAAGGAATCTCCCAAGGAAATTGCATGATAGATAACAACCTCATAAGGTCTTTTTATTCCCTTGAGAATGTTAAAAAAAAATCATAGGATATAAGTTCTGCCTTTGAACTACCTACTCTATTTTTAGGCATGATTCCTTTTAAGATTTTGTTTTAATTTCTAATATCGACTTCTCCAGATGCAGGATCCTCTTTCCCTTTCTTTTAGAATTTCATTTTTGTCCCTGGAAATTGGTTCTTCAGGGGTGTTAGCAGTATAATTCACATACCTCTCTGAATGTCTTTCAATCTCTAGGTTAAGCCATTACCTCTTTGTTGTTGGTTTTTCCCCCTTTCCCTTGACTCTTCTCTAGTTTTGAAATGTCTTATTCAAAATTATTATCATAATTACAGAAGTTCAGAATTACAAGCAATGGAATAGAAGTTGCAGAGAAATAAGTTTAGGTTTAATATAAAGAAAAAGTTCCTAACAATTCAAGCAATCTATATGTGGAATGGGTTGCCCTGGAACTAGAGTGTTCTTCCTCATTGTGTTCTGTTACTCATGCAAAGGCTGAATTACCCACTTGTCAAGGATGTTGTAGAAGGTTTTCTTTTCCCTCCTCAGATACAGTTGGCACAAATTCTGTGATTCTCTAGAAATCTTATGGAACCCCTGTGCCAGAGATTCTCATGAGTCAATGACCTCTGGTAAATTTGGGGAGATATTTCTGCTCTTTTTGTTTGTAGCTTCCTTCCCAGTAAACTTGAGAAAACATAAGTATAATATTTCTAATATAATGAGACTATCTTCCATGTATTAAAGGTATACACTAGCTCTGTAAATAAAGTTTACAATATTACACAATTCTGCTTTCCTGAAATAAGGACAAAACTCATCAGAATCACAGACCCTTTGAGTTAGAAGGGTAATCCATACCTGGGTAAAAAAAAATTTTATTATTGTATATCCAACAAATGATCATCCAGACTCTACTAGAAGACTTTCAAGGTTAGTGTGTCCACCTCCATTATATTTTGGATAGCAATAATTGTTAGTGAGCTTATCTTGCCATCAAACTTAATTGTCATCATTGCAAATTCTATTGATGATTGATTATGATTCAATGAGTCAAAGCCCTTTACTTTTCTTGTTGCCCATCAGCTTATCAATGATCTTTCCAAACTGTGTTACCCAGGACTGAACACAATATTCCAAGTACAGGATATAATATCTCTCTCTCATTCTTCCTTTTTTTCTGGAAGCCATGTCTATAATAATACAGGGTAAAAAAGCTTTTCCTTTTTTGGCTGTCATATATTGCTGACTAATTTTGAGTTTGCATTCTATTAAAATTCCTAAGTTATTTTTCATACAAATTGTTGTCTGATTGAGTGTTCTTACATCTTATGCTTCTGAAGTTGATTTTGAAGTTGAATTTAATGCGAATCTTTGCATTTATCTGTGGTGAATTTCATCTTCTTTGATTCATTCCATGGCTCTTGTCTATTAATTTATTTTCAGATCCAGATTCATCTGATGTTTTAGTCATCCTTTTCTAGCATCTATAGATCAAATAAACACCACAACTGTGCCTTTATACAACTTAAAATAACAATGAAGTTGGAAAACCAGAGGAGCAGGTGATATACAGAAATGGGTGGGTCAGTGAAGTAGTCAGAATATGCACAATATTTATCAATTAAGTTCACTGTCTTATATGGGGGTGATTCCTGACACCCCAAAACAATTACAATGGTACCATTAAAGATCACTGATCAGAAATTAGTATAATAAACAAATAAAATAATAATGAAAGAGTTTGAAATATTGTGAAAATTACCAAAATGTGACAGGGAACCACAATTTGAACACATGCTGTTGGGAAAATAGCACCAATAGGCTTACTCAAGATGGGGTTGCCACATATCTTAAATTTGTAAAAAAAAAAAAAAAGCAATATCTATAAAGTGCAATAAAGCATAAAATGATATATGCCTATATACAAGCTCTCCTATTAGACTGTACCTCTTCTACCTATGCCATTTTGACCCACTTACTGATGGCCAAGGTAGGAAACAGTTTGTATTTCTTCTTTTTCCAGCTCTCTACTGTCCTAAATCTCCTTCCTAGATCTCTATCATGTCTATAGAATGGAAAAAGCATGATTACTAAGTAAGGCTATGGTAAGACTCTAGAATTCACCATTCATTGGTAACATTTCCCCAGTGAAACATAAAGGCAAAAGCTCCAGTCTTCCTTTCCTCTTGAATGCATTGTTCTCTTTCTTCTCTGCCCTCCTCCATCTTTCTCTTCTCTATTCTCTGCTTTATTATTAGCCCTACTTAACATCATGTATACCTTTAGATGATATCACCATTTATTTTCTTTAGTCACTTAAATAGAAGAGGTTGCAGGTAAGGGAACAACTTTTTATAACTGCAGGAAGCTTTTTTTTTTTTTTTTTAAATTTTCAGGATACTTCCCAGAATGTTCCATTTATATTGAATTCAGGGGGATTTTGGGAAGAAAGATGATACAACTGCCCCTCCCAGAATTTCTGAATTTCTTATTCCTCTGTGGTTCATCTCTAGATTACTAACAATAGAATAACAAGTTCCTTAATCACCTGAGTTCTTAGAATCCCTAGATTTCTTCAAGGCTAAACTCAAGTGCTACCTCTTTGGTGAGGCCTTTCTTGATTTCCCCTTAATTATTAGTGCTTAGTGTTCCCTTAAATTTTTTTTTGTATTTATTTAGCTGTGAACATGCAATTTCTCCTGCAGTAGAACATTAAGTTCCTGAAAGTCAAGATTACTTTATTTTTTGTCTGAATCTCCAGTACTTAGCCCAGAGTTGGCATTTAATAAATATTTGTTGAATTGAGGTCAATTAAGCATATTTAATAGATATAGTGATTGACAGTTGATATAGTAACATTTGCATTACTTATTTCTCATACTCCATAAAAATAATTACTACAAATTGCCTTGCATTTTTACTGCTCCACCATTTGTTTCTGAATTTATTCCAGTAATTTTTTTTACCTGTCTTTCAAGTTAGTGTTATGTGATCCACTGATACTCAACTTCACAAAAATTAATTAATTTGTTCCAGCTGTGGCAGGAAGTCATTGTTAGAAGTAAAACTAGATGTCAGAGAAGTCACTAATTCATATCTCATTTAGGGACACTAAAAGGTTCTCTTCTTCTAAATGGTGACCTTGAAATTATAGTGTTCTTGTTTGGTCAAAAATACTTGTATGGATGGAAAAGTGTAAAAATTATGTGACTTCCTGTAACTTATAAGACAAATTTGTGAAGATCTGATAGAACAAAGATACTGATATTTGATATTAGAACTAGAGACAAAGCATGGAGGAGCAGATAAAGCAATATATTTCCTATGTAGATCCTGAATAAATATGCCCAGTAAATTGAAATGCTTTACCTGAAGTGGCTATTGTAGATTGATGAATATAATACATATGCATGTAATAATAGCAGCATCAGTAGACTTAGAACAACAGAAGGAAAACTGCACTCAGCTGACCCTCCTGTGCCTCTTCATCTCAACACTGATGTCTTCACAGATGAAGAAATAATCCAAAAATGTCAAATATAAGACACTTGATGTTGAAATCATGTATGTGCTAGATTTTTCATTAAATTGTCATCTCAGTCTTTTTCTTTTTCTCCTCACTGATTGATGGGTGCAAATTCCACAGTCTCAAAGGCATCATAGCTACTCAGAAAATATTTCCAAGAGCACTAGTTCCTATGGCTATGATCCAAGAAAGCCTAGTCTAGGAAAGGAGACTTGGACATGCTGGGTCATTGAGCATTCCTGGCCTTGGGCTTATTGTTTCTTGGCTCAAACGAGATTGATTTCTCTCAGGAGACTGCTTTTCTCTGATTGCAGCGCCACTTGCAATTCTTAGAACCATGCACTTGGTGGCAGTAGTAACTAAGTGCTGGCTTGAAGGGCCAGGATGGACACTTCTTTGAATTCCCTTTAAAGAGCTAAAAGAATACAGGGTATCCCAGCCTTCTCCAGGATTAGAATCCTCTACCTTATTTGGCTTCTTTGGAATAGAGTATGCAGTCCTGTAATTATAGTTTGCGACCCAAGCAGAGCAGGACAGAGCAGGGCCAGTGTTTGGAGTTTTGTAACTCCCCAAAGGGATGAATAACGCATATCTCCTTTATGGGATACTCATTTCCAAAGGGAAAGACAGAAAGTGGCGAAGTTTAGTGTTCCCTCATTCATTATGCAGCAGAATCCTGCAGGACTCAACTTATTGCATATAACAAGATGGAGGAGATGTGAACCACAGCAAATCATATCCCCAGAAGCTTAGCAAGTATACTAAAAATTCTGATTTAGTACAATGGGGATAAATCCTGTATACACAGAGTGAAAAACTGTAATATGATACCCCATCTAAATGAAATGATGTTATAAATACAAGCCAGATAGGTCTGCTCAAATGGTTTTGAGCTTTAATAAATTAAGAACTGATTTTTGAAAAATTGACCTGTCTCTGTTTTAACGGAATAGAATTTGTGATGAACTAAGTGCTGGCTTGAAGGGCCAGGATGGACACTTCTTTGAATTCCCTTTAAAGAGCTAAAAGAATACAGGGTATCCCAGCCTTCTCCAGGATTAGAATCCTCTACCTTATTTGGCTTCTTTGGAATAGAGTATGCAGTCCTGTAATTATAGTTTGCGACCCAAGCAGAGCAGGACAGAGCAGGGCCAGTGTTTGGAGTTTTGTAACTCCCCAAAGGGATGAATAACGCATATCTCCTTTATGGGATACTCATTTCCAAAGGGAAAGACAGAAAGTGGCGAAGTTTAGTGTTCCCTCATTCATTATGCAGCAGAATCCTGCAGGACTCAACTTATTGCATATAACAAGATGGAGGAGATGTGAACCACAGCAAATCATATCCCCAGAAGCTTAGCAAGTATACTAAAAATTCTGATTTAGTACAATGGGGATAAATCCTGTATACACAGAGTGAAAAACTGTAATATGATACCCCATCTAAATGAAATGATGTTATAAATACAAGCCAGATAGGTCTGCTCAAATGGTTTTGAGCTTTAATAAATTAAGAACTGATTTTTGAAAAATTGACCTGTCTCTGTTTTAACGGAATAGAATTTGTGATGATACAGTTTTAAGTCCAGACTATCACAGAAGTATATGACATAACTATAGAAATGAGGCACCCTTGAGATGTTAAAAGATCCAGAGTCTTGGGTTATGCTGGCTAATACTAGGCAGGGAGCTATCCAATGGAGGATTTATGGGGAAACATGGATTACAAACGAGAAGGCAAGGAATGTATTTTTTAAATCTACCTTGATGAAGTATCCACATTGGAGAAATTGTGAATCCACTAAAATAGTCAAGGGTAAAAATTAGATTTAGTTTTATATATAGGATATACTTTCAACTCTGTTTCAACTAATCAGTCTTCTTGCTGTCCTTTATACAAAATGTTCCATTTCTTGCCTCAGATCCTTTGCATGAACAATATTGCCCCTTCCCCTCACGCCTAGAATGCATGCCCTTCTCACTTCTGCCTTTTAAAATTTCTAAATTAAAAAAAAATTCAACAATTAAAAATTTAATTTTCTTGAAGCCATTAGGCAAATTAATTTATTACTAAACACTTACTATTTACAGCCTACATTCAGAGGTGACTCTGAGTTGAGTTATGCCAGGAGCTGATGGGCTGGTGGATCTTACCAACCTGGGAAGGCTTTGGATTCTGGCAAAACAACGGGCCAAACAATCAATTTAGACTTCAGAATAACCTACAAATGCTATTTCCTATTTTACAGATGATGAATCTATGTTGAGACTAGTCTAGTAACTAGCCCAGATGTTTTAAGCATTGTTTTCAGTGAGAGCATATAAATCTTTTCAGCACCATTAACTTTAAACATCTCTGTTTGTAATGAAGAAGCCTTCTATTATAAGCAAAGATTGTTACGTTACTAACTTACAGGAAAATAGGATGGCACATGGGTATATTTATATGTTAATTTATTTCCCCCTTGTGAGTAGGTGGGTCTACTCAATTATATATTTTTTTCTCTTTCAGAGTGGGGAGAGATTAGGATTTGGGGAAAGAGGAAAAGAACAAGGAATTGTTAGCAAATTCATGTTTTTTTTTTTTTTTTTTTTTTTTTTTGTCAGGGAATAAAGCAGATACATAGGCAGCCATCCAAATCACTTCTTCCCAGTGAAAACTTTTCACAAAACAGTTTCACTCAAATTAATTTATTTGTGGTATTGTTAGTTATAATAATTTTATAATTTTATGGATGTTCACTATGTACCACTGAACTGTACCATACAGAGGGGAGATAGAGAAAAGTCTCTGCTGCAGAAAGATATGAATAAGAGAGATTGGACATTTTTGAAAAACATATACAGTTTATAAATGTATTTCATTTTTGATCATATATGTGTCCTAGAAAAGTTGTGTATGGATTTGTAACCAAACCATATCTTAAATACTTGTTGGACTCACTGCTATAAAGAAAACATGGTGAATCTTCTGCAAATTGAAGAATATTTTTGAAGAATAAATAATTTCTATCTGTTAGTATTTAGTTAAGTTGATGAGAAGGAGAATATTGCTACAGGAGATACAGAATAGGCAAAAGTATGGAGGCAAAGTAGCCATGGGATGTGATTATAGTAAAGAAATCACTATGATGAAAATGGAGAACACATGTTGGGGCACAGAGAGGAAATGGAGTAATATAGTAGAAGATCTCTAAAAGTCATATTGAGAAAATTAGATGTGATGTATTATCATATGATTTAATCATTTTCTCCCTTATAGCACAGTACTAGTCTAAACCAGGATAATATCAATAAATGTATAGCTCAATGAATAAAGGTTTTATTATAGTTTCTTGGAGAAAGTAATGATTTAATGAAAGTGACATTTTATTAGCAGTGAATTATACTGATTAGAATGAGAGGTGACAAAGACGAGACTATTGCAATAATGAAAGTAAAATGATGACTAACCAAATTTGAGGGATTTTAATGGACAGGGGAGAAAAAAAGTAGGCAAATCTAACAGACATATAGAAGAAAGAAGCAACAAGAACTTGGGGATCTAAGAGATGAAAGAAAGGAAGAAAATAAAAAAAAAATCTTGATAATAAATGTAAGAGGTAGGGCTTGAACCCATTCTTCCTGAAGTCAAATCTAATACTCTTTATCTGTTACACTTATTCTTATAGAAAGATTGCTCTGGACTTTTGATTTCAATGGCATGTTGAATGCCCTCTATGTCTATTTAAAAAAATAAGTTCTTATTGATGTCTTTTGTTTTTCCCCCTTAGAGAGTAATTCCATTTAACTAATAGTATTTCATAGAGACAAAAAAAAAATAGGGAAAAACCATCACAACTGATCAATAAATTGAAAAACATATAAAAACATGCAATGTACAGCATCTGGGGACCTCTTATCTCCACACAATGGTGAATTGGGAGTATCCTCTCATCTTCTTTCAAGTGATGCTAGATTTTTAAAGTAGAATTTTGCTACATTTGTTTCTGATTTTTTTCATGAGGCTGGACAAATATATTATTTTCTTGTCTCTGCTTACTTCATTATGTAGTAACTCATGGAGATTTTTCCATGCTTATTTGTTTTCATCATATACATCATTTTTTATGGGATGGTATTGTTTAGCCATTCTCCAAATTCATATCCTTTGACCATTTTTTTTATTGGGGAATGGCAACTAGTTTGCATATACAATATATGTACACAAATATATGTTTATATCTGCAAACATATATATATGTATATACAATGTATATACATACATACATACTTATATATATGTATTACATCTACTTTGTTTTTAATTCTTTGCTACCCCAAATGATGCTGCTATAAATATTTTTGTGTATATAAAGTCTTTATTATATCAATAACTTACTTGGAAGTGTAATCCTAGTAATACAATTTTTCTAAGAGTATGGATTTTTTAGTCACTTTATTTGCTTAATTCCAAATTGCTTTGCAAAATGATTATATCAATATACAGCTCTGCCAACAATAAATTAGCATATCTATCATCTCACAACTCCTCCAACATAAACTTTGTAATTGTATAGTCATTTTTAGTCATGTCTCACTCTTTGTGATCCTTTTGTTTGTTTGTTTGTTTTTGCAAAGATAATGGAGCGGTTTTGCCATTTTCTTCTCCAGCTCATTTTCCAGATGAGGAAACTAAGGCAAATAGAGTTAAGCGTCCTTTCAAGGTCATACAACTATTAAGTGTCTGAGGCTGGATTTGAACACAAATCTTTCTGACTCCAGGCCTGGTGTTCTATTCACTGCATCATCCAGTAGTCCCTAATACCGAAAAAAGTAAGGAAGTAAATAAGTAAGTAGTAAACTACTGTCATTTTGTGTTGTGAAACTTGAGTTGTTTTGCTTTACATGTCTATTATTAGAAATTTGTAGTTTTCTTTCATATGATTGTAATGCTTTGCTATTATTTTCAGAATCATATCAGATCAGAATTCATATCCTTTAATCATTTTTTAAGTGGGAAGTGGCAACTAGTTTGCATATACAATATATATGTACACAAATATATATATATATATGTATATATATATACATATACATCCACAAACATACATATATTTATACATGTATATACACACATACATATATATGTATTATATATTGTTTACATATTTTGAATGTGAAATGTTTTTCAGAGAAATGATGCAAAAAAATCCCCCGATTCTTATCCTAGATTCTTTAATTTTTTCTGTGTAGAAAAATGTTCAATTTCATGTAATCAAATATATCTTTTATCTTTTGTAATTAGCTTTATCCCTTATATGATTAAGGAAACATCTTGCATCTACATGAGAGACATTTGATGTGTTTCCATTTTAATTTTTAATAGTATAATCTATAATATCAAGGTCATGTAATCATTTAGAATGAATTATGGAATATCTTTTTTCATTATATTGAATTACATTGTTTCTGATTATCTCTTCTTTCTTGTTCTTCTGTTTCTATTTTAAAAATACTAATGATTTTGATGACTTTTATAATATAGTTTGAGGTCTAGAAATGGTATTTCTCTTTTGTCCTTATTTATTCTTATTATTTTCCTTGGCATTCTAAAGATTTTGTTTTTCCAGATGAAATTTCCTTTAAAAAAATCAAGTTCTAAAAAGTATCCCTCTTTTTGAATAGCTATAAAAATGTATATATTTATGCAGAATATGTATATGCAAATCAAGGAACATACTCAACAAGCTCATTTTAAAGTCCCCAACAAGACAATTAATCTCCTTAGATTGTTTTTTCCCCACTCACATTTGTCTATTTTTAATAAATAAAAAATCCTTTTCTGCCTCTTTATAACATCAAATTGTTCCCACACTAAGTACAACATCATTCTAAATTGTTAATAAGGAAATCTAAGTCCTCAAATTTATACCACAGATACTTTTTCTCCCAAACTATCCAAAATTTTATTTAAAATCACTTTTTCTTCATACAGATATATTTTTATCAGTTAACATGAAAACAAAATCCTTTTTCTATTCATATTAGATATGAAAATATTAATCTATAATAGTGACAATCTTATATCCCTTGACAATAAAAACAAATCTTTTCCTTTACACAAAAAACACTTTTACACTTTTTTTCATGACTATTTGCTTCTTACAAAAAGGATGTTAATGAAATAATGTGATATATATTAGTGTCATCAAGGTACTTACACATTCACAGTCAATGCCTTTTGATTGGGATGCTGCACCTTCCTGGTTCTTACTGTTTCCTCTCTTTTGAGTTTATTTCTTTTGAATTGTTCAACGAAATACTTTGAAAAGGGATCAGTCCGCCAAAGCCTTTCAGACTAAAGTGGCTGTTCACTGCTAGCCCATAGACTTTTTGGGCTTATGCTTCTTTCACAGAATAGCCAGAAAATAGGTGTAAGGATGTCTTTCTACATTTGTCTTTAAATGTTTTTATAAGGCTTCCAGGAGATGACACCAATTCTCCTTTGCTTCTAGGTACTTCTAGCTTTCAACCCACTTTCACTTAATGCATCTGTCTTATCTCTGAAAGATGAATTTACCTAATGCACAAATATAGAGAAGAGAGGTAGGATGAAGACAAATGGGAAACTGGAAAAACTGCCTAGTCAGAAGGTGGATTCCCTTTCCCTTTGAGTTTCTGAGTCATTGCTCCCACTGTGAATAATATCCAAGATAGGCTATCCTAAAAAGAAATTGAATCTCTTCTGTCCAAGGACCAATCTATTTAAATGCAAAGAAATATCAGAAGAAGTAGAATTCCAGTTGGTTATTCTTTTGGTCATGGCAACTCATGAAACATGGGAGAAAGGTTTATTTTTTCGTTGTATTTCTATATGTAAGAAGGACCTACAGAGATAAACTCTCAGATCTTGCAAAATATCAAGGCCATGCTGGAATTGTGGAGAAGTGAAGTAAGTAATATTGATATTGATACTGTGTAATATAAAAGTAGAAATGATCAATGTATCCTGGATTTATCAACTTTGGGAAGAAGATTAAAAAAACATTTTTTGTTCAGGCTATTTCCACATTAATCCTCTTATTCAAGTTATGGGCAGTTTCATTCACAACTAGCTCAGCATGGAGTAAGAAGATCAAATAAGCAATGACACACTTCATAGACAAGCAGGATATTAAAAAATATGTTCCATAATGATTAATTACTCATTCAAACATGGTAAGGCACAGCATATTTAAACTGTGGTGTGCAATTAAGAACTCTAGAGGGATTTACAGTTGTCAGATAAAACTCTGCCATAAGGAAAAAGCAGAACAAGAGTAATTATTATGTAAGAGAAATTAGTTTGATTATCTGTCAGGAATTTCAAGAACTCAGCTCTTCCCTTTTGTAACAGGGCTGAAAAATTATATTTTCTCTCTGGGAGTTTTTTAAAATGCCATGTAATTTATTTTGAAATGTTTTTAAAATAGCATAAGGGAAGTTCTCATATGCAGGAATTTGTTGCAGTTTAAATTATTCCAAGTTTTTGGCAGCAAGTTATCAAGTATCTCTGTCATCATTCAACTTTCCTACTCTCTCCATTCACTCCCAGTGAGAAGCAGAAAGAGACACCATTAATCAACTCTATATGGAATTCGATTTTGAGTAAACTGAGAAAGACATGATGGTAGAAATGCCCCCATCCCTATGATATACTAAAAATACCAACTTCAAATAGAAATTAAGAGTCTATCTAATAATTCTTGGAGCTTAAAAAAAATGTTTGCTAGACTATTGCTGAAGTAGATTGAACATATTTAGCTATCAGGAAAGAATAATAGGCTCATTCATTCAGACATTCATTCAATAAAGATTTATTGAGTAAGAGATCCTGCTGTGTAGCAGGAAGAGCAGCCAGGAGATCTGACTCTGAGTATGTCATTTAGCTTGTCTGAGCTCCATTTTCCTCATCTGTAAAATGGAAATAATAATTTATGTACTACCCACATTAAGGGGTAGTTGAGATTAAAACATTTTGTAAAATGGAAAGTGTAATGTAAAAATTTCTCCTCTTCTCCCTCCGACCCTTCTTTCTTTCTTTCTTTCTTTCTTTCTTTCTTTCTTTCTTTCTTTCTTTCTTTCTTTCTTTCTTTCTTTCTTTCTTTCTTTCTTTCTTTCTTTCCTTCTTCCTTCCTTCCTTCCTTCTTCCTTCCTTCTTCCTTCCTTCCTTCCTTCCTTCCTTCCTTCCTTCCTTCCTTCCTTCCTTCCTTCCTTCCTTCCTTCCTTCCTTCCCTCTTTCTTTCTTTCTTTCTTTCTTTCTTTCTTTCTTTCTTTCTTTCTTTCTTTCTTTCTTTCTCTCTCTCTCTCTATATATATATATATCAGATATATAAATGTCAGATATATATATATATCAGATATATATATATGTCAGATATATATATATATATACATATATATATATGACATTATGTGTTATACAACTATAGACCTCTCTCTATTAGAAAGTAGGTGGACAAACATTTTTGTCTTCTTTCAAAAGAAGGATGATCATTATACTTTCTAGCTTTATTTACAATAATTTCATTGTTATTGTACTTTCCATTTATATTATTGTAGTCATTGTATGTATTATATTTCTAGTTGTTTATTTTACTTTGCATCACTTCATATTAATTTTCCCATTTTTCTTTGTATTTGTCATTTTCATTTTTTTCCTATAGCCCAGTATTATTTCATCACTTTCATGTGCACAATTTATTAGCTATTCCCCAAGGTAGGACATCTACTTTTTTTCAATCCTCTGAGTCTTGAAAAAGACCTATTACAAATATTTTGCTTTGTGTGGGACTTTTTTTTTGTTATTAGCCTCCTTGGAGCATATACTTAATAGTTAAATCTTTTGGTCAAAAGATATCTATATTTCAGCCACTTTTTTCACATGATTACAAACTGCTTTATGGAATGTTTGGATCAATTTGTGACTCTACCAAAATTCATTAGTGGGACTATCTTTCTACAAAAGACATTATTTTAAATATTAATAACATATGTAAATGAACTATTGGTATTAAAAATGTACAATTAAGTTGTTGGATATATTAATAATCTTTGAATTCACAAGAAACAAGAAAAATGATATTTTAAAGTTATGTGAGAATGTTCTATAGATTCTACAGTACAGTATATGTATAGTATAGATGGTTACATTATCACAAGCAGGCATTTAATAAGAATTGCAAATCAATAAATCCATGGTGAAATATTTTTCTTGAGAAGTATAATTTTTAAATTTGAAATATGATAATGAAAAAGGAAGCAAAAGAAATTATGAGGTATTTCCACTGGATCACATCCATGTTCGTTGGCTTGAAAGCAGTTTTGGCATTTTTATATGTTCACAAAGAACTGTCAGCACTGTTTGCAGTTTTGGCTGAAACTCATTTAACCTCAAAAGTTCAGCTTCATTCTTGATATACTTATATACCATGTGGAAAATAAAGTTGGAGTACAGATAGTGACTCAGAATTACAGCCTATCCAAATGATTATTGTAAAGTAGATCATTGGTTAACAGTTCATCTGTTTTCAGAAATTAATGGAAAACAACTCTTGGAAGCTAGCCAGGGTAGGTATCCACTTAGACAGGGAATCTTTACTTCCAAACCAAAAAATGTTAGTGCTGTGGAATAACAAAATAATAGTCTGTTGCTAAACAAATTTAAAAATTGCAGTATTATTGGAGATGGAGAAAAAATAATTTGTTAAATTGTGCAGTCACAAAAAGACCTTGCCATTATTTTAGTAAAGAATTTTTTTTCAAAATGCTTTTTTAAAAGTTTCTTTCAAAGATAAATCTTAATTTCCTACAAATTCAATTTTTGTTTTGTTACAGGTTTGACAATAAACAGTTATATCCAAGTTATCTCTTAAATCAAGCAGGCAGTGGAAGTTTGAATTATTCAAAATCAAATTGCAAATATAATGGGGGTGTAAACACATGTATTGACATTATCAGTTTGCCAAAATAGTATCTTCATGTAGCAAATGCTAAAGAATTGTTTTCTGGGATAACTTATGAAGTAATTAAATGTATGTTCTGCAACTTGTTGCAGTGGCCTGCCATGTGTTTGGAACGTGCCTTTGTTTATTAGTGGTATAGTCAGGACTGGTACCATCTCTTTGTGGCAATAATGGATGGGGAGCTTGCTAATTCCTTCCCTCATTGTATTGAGTAAAAAAGTACTGTAAGGGGACAGGTTCTGGAGTTTTCCTTTACTGAGTCTTTGTCATTTCTGAGAAAAGTCCTAGATTTTTTTTTTCATTCTTTCCTGTTCTATATCCAGAAAGTGGAGTCTCTGATATTGGGAGTTTTAAATACTAGGAGTATTAACCAAATAATATGGAGACTCAGCAATCTAAACTGGTATTGCACTCAGCCCAGGACAGAATAATCAACTAGAGTAAGCTTCAAGACTTAAGCCTCAGGGAAGTTGGCATTGTGGCCTTGGCAATGCTCCTGAGGAACTTGGCCAAATTATAAGTTTAATTCCCTAATTCTTCCCCACAGAATGGTAGGAAAGAAATACGCCTATGAAATGTTGGTAAGAATGTCTGTGTATTAGTTCTTGCTATAGTTGTAAAGTAAATATCTCTTTGAAAAATCCACCCAGTGACAAATGGTTACATTGCTTTGGGGTGTTAGTTGCTAGAGAACACAGAAGGATAATAGAAATATTTCCACAAATCCTTAGGGTGTCCTATAACTTTCAAGGGCTGACATTACAGTCTTAGTCTGGAGAAAGTTGGACTAAAGCATATAGAAATTTATATAAGCTTAAAGTTTCTAGATCTAGAGTTCCATAAAAGACTGGCTTGCCATCATTAGGGGATAATCATAGAATGTAACAATTGAGAGGCGCCTTTGATAATATCTAGTTCAACTTCTTCATTTTATAAATGGAGAAATGAGGAAGAAATAAATTGCCTCAAGATAGAGCTAATTAATATCCACTATAACACAGCAACCTCTTGTTAGCAGTCAAAGCAAATCTGACTCATTAAATAGAATAAAGGGTAGGATTACTCCCATTCTTCCTGGTTAAAATATATACATATAAGTATATATATCTTTAAGGGTTACAAAGTGCTTTATATTATTTCTGTTTGTCTTCTCAATAACCCAGGAAAGTAGAAACTATTATTATTCTAATTTTATAAATGAACAAATAGAAAATTAAGAAAAGTTCTGATTTCAAGAATTCACATTCTATTGGGAGAAACAACATACTTAGATTTTTAATTGCCATCAGATGGAAAGATCTCATTGTCCTTAAAGTATAGCTAATAATTCTTTTTTAATGTCATTTAGGTGATAAAAATAATATCAAATTCTAACATTGAACCATTTGACAATGGTAAAGAGTTTTTTTTTTTTAATAACTTTCTTTTCTGGATTTTCAATAATGTTTCTAGCATTTACACAAGAAGGATTTGAACTCAGAGCTTGACACAAAGTTGAGTGCTCTAACTATTACATCAGTTAGATGCCTAATAAGATAAAAAATGGAGGGAAAAGAAAGCAGATGCCTAAGAATATCTAGGGAAAGATATTACAGGGCTCTGGAAGCTTGCCTTGATCTTTCTCTCAGTTGCTAACCTGTTGGTTTAAGCACACATTTGAATTAATCTTCTATCTTGGATCGCATTTGCTGATGAGCTATCTAAGCTTGTTGCTATGGTACTCAGACACCTTGCTTCTGGCCCTTCAGACACTGCTTTGCTAATCCAATATGCTCACTATAAGCCTTTTGCTTATACCCAGCCTCTCAGACATAAGGTATTTCTCTCATTTCTACATTCTACACATTCCAGAAACTTAACTATGTATAAGCAATACTCGTTTGTTGGCTGAGGCTGCTGATAATCCTGTGCCCAATCCTTTTCCCAGGACAGTCTTACTTTTCTCCATGCAGCACACTATACTTCAGGAATCATGGAGGATGTAGTAACAGTTCTGAATGCTCTCTATTACAACTAGAACAATTCTTGCCCTGGATGCACTAGCCATCAAAGCAGCTTATATATGACGCCATTTGCAAAATTTGAATCCCTGGGAAAGAAATATCATATTTAAAAGAGAATGAATGGTCCTTCCGGTATAACTATAAAACCTACAAATCTGGCCATGAGAAAATCCCCAAATATCCTATCAAATTTATTGTTAGTCCTGCCAGTGTCATAATAATAATAATAATGACTAGCATTTATTTAATATTGTAATGTTTACAAAGTGCTTTACATGTTATCTCTTTTGAGCCTTACAGCAACTATGAGTGGTAGGTGGTATTATTGTCCCCATTGAGGAAATTGATTATGGAGAAATGAAGAAATGTGGATCCCTTTCCTTCCTTTAAGATTTTTTTGGAATATAAGCCCAGAAGAAATACTGCTGGATCAAAGGGTATGCACAGTCTGATAACTTTTTGAGCATAGTTCCAAATTGCTCTTCAGAATGGTTGGATTTCAGTTCCACCAATAATGTATTAGTGTCCCAGTTTTCCCAGTGAGATAATCACATAGTTTTTATTCATTTGGTTATTGATATAGTCATTTATGCCAGTAGTTTTTCTAATAATGAACCAGCCCTGCGTTTCCTGGTATAAATCCTACTTGGTCGTATTTACCAACTACTTGGTCGTGGTGTATTATCCCAGGGATGACTTTCTGTAATCTCATTGTTAATATTTTATGTTTCCAACATTCATCATTATATTTTCCTGTCATCTGAGGCAATCTGAGAGGTGTACAGTAATATCTCAGAGTTGTCTTAATTTGTATTTCTCTGATCAATAGTGATTAGGAACACCTTTTCATATAATTAGAAACAGTACCAATTTCTTCATCTGAAATTTGTTCATATCTTTTGATCATTTATCAATTGGAAAGTGGCTTGAATTCTTATAAATCTGATTCATTTCTCTATGTATTTTAGAAATGAGACTTTTATCAGAATCTTTGAATGTAAAAATGTTTACCCAGTTTGTTGCTTCCCTTCTAATCCTGTTTGCATTAGTTTTGTTTGTAAAAAAACCAAAACCTTTTAAATTTAATATAATCAAAATTATCTATTTTTGTGATCAATAACAATTTGGTCACAAATTCCTTTCTCTTCCACAGATCTAAGAGGTAAACTATCCTATGTTCTTCTAATTCATTTATAATATCATTTTTATGTCTAGATCATGAACCAATTTTGACCTTATCTTGGTCTATGGTGGTAGGTATGGGTCAATGCCTAGTTTCTGCCATACTAGTTTCCAATTTTCCCAATAGTTTTTGTCAAATAGTGAATTCTTTTCACAAAAGCTGGGGTCTTTGGGTTTGTCAAACATTAAATTACTATAGTCATTGACTATTTTGTCCTGTAATCTATTCTATAGTTGATCAGTGGAATAGTCTATTTCTTAGCCAGTACCAAATGGTTTTGATGACTGCTGCTTTATAATATATTTTTAGATCTGGTACAGCTAGGCCACCTTCATTTGCTTTTTTTTTCTCATTTATTCCCTTGAAATTCTTGACCTTTTGTTCTTCCAAATCAATTTTGTTGTTATCTTTTCTAGGTCAGTAAAATAGTTTCTTGGGAGTTTGGTTGGTATAGCACTAAATAAATAGATTAGTTTAGATAGTATTGTCATCTATATTATATTTGCCCAACCTATCCAAGATCACTTGATATTTTTCCAGTTGTTTAGATGTGACTTTATTTGTGTTGAAAGTGTTTTGTAGTTTTGCTCCTGGCTTTCCTTGACAGATATATTCCCAAATATTTTATACTATTGACAGTTATTTTAAATGGAATTTCTCTTTGTATCTCTTGCTGTTAGATTTTGTTAGTGATGTACAAAAATGTTGATGATTTATGTGGATTTATTTTGTATTCTGCAACTTTGCTAAAGTTGTGGATTTTTTCTAATAGTTTTTAAATTGATTTTCTAGGGTTCTCTAAGTATACCATCATATCTGCAAAGAGTAATAATTTGGTTTCCTTACCTACTCTAATTTTTTTAATCTCTTTTTCTTCTTTTATTGCCAGAGCTAGCATTTCTAATAGTAATGATAATAGTGGGCAACCTTTGTTTCACCCCTGATCCTATGGGAATGGTTCCAGTTTATCCCCATTACAAATGATGCTTGCTGATGATTTTAAATAGATGCTACTGACTATTTTAAGGAAAAATCAATTTTTTCCTATACTCTCTAGTATTTTTAATAGGAATGTATGTTGGATTTTATCAAATGCTTTTTCTGTATCTATTGAGATAATTACAGAGTTTTTTTTTCATTTGGTTATTGATATAGTCAATTATGCTAGTAGTTTTTCTAATATTGAACCAGCCCTGGTATTTTCCTGGTATAAATCTTACTTGGTCATGGTGTATTATCCCAGGGATGACTTTCTGTAATCTTTTTACTAATATTTTATTTAAGATTTTTGCATCAATGTTCATTAGGGAGCTTGGTCTACAATTTTCTTTCTCTTTTTTCATCCTATCTGGTTTAGGTATCAGTGCCATGTCTGTGTCATAAAAGGAATTTGATAAGAGTCCTTCTTTCCCTATTTTTCAAATAGTTTATATAGTATTGGAGGCAATTCTTCTTTAAATGTTTTATAGAATTCACATATAAATCCAAGCTCAAGTTGATTCACTGAGGTCCCAAGCATGTGAGGCTAAATAGTAATTGGACCATACTCTATTAATATATATGCTTGGAGAAAGAATAGTCCCCACCTACTCTTTGTTCAAGTCATGATGTGTTGTATAGGAAATGGCGATTTTGGTGGATGGAGGCAGAGGGGCAGATAGAGAGGTGGAAGAGACTACTGGCTGGTTCCTGTCACAGCTGCTCACATTGTTAATCCTCCTTCACCTCAAAAAGAATAAAGATTGAAGATTTTCCCATAACCTGAATTCCTGACTCCTGCTGATTTTAAAATACGCGGTCATCACATCTGGCCCTATAGATTTTTTTCTTAGGGAGTTGATTAATAGCTTGTTCTATATCTTTTTCTAAAATGGGAATATTTAAGCAATTTATTTCCTTTTCTGTAAATCTGGGCAATCTATATTTTGTAAGTATTCCTCCATTTCATTTAGGTTATCAGATTTTTTGGTATAAAGTTGGGCAATGTAACTCCTAATTATTGCTTTAATTTTCTCTTCGTTGGTAGAAAGTTCTCCTTTTTCATTTTTGAGACTAACAATTTGATTTTTCACTTTACTTTTTTCTAATCAAATTAACCAAAGATTTATCTATTTTGTTGGATTTTTCATAAAACCAACTCAGTTTTATTTATTAATTCAATAGTTTTTTTTTTTTTTTTTGCTTTCAATATTATTAATCTTTTATTTTTAGAATTTCAGGTCTGGCATTTGATTAGGAGTTTTTAATTTGTTCTTTTTCTAGCCTTTTTAGTTGCAAGCCCAATTAATTGATCTTTTCTTTCTCTATTTTATGCAAGTAAGCATGTAGAGATATAAAAATTCTCCTTATTACTGCTTTGGCTGCACCCTACAAATTTTGGTATGTTGTTTCATTATTGTCATTCTCTTAGATGAAATTATTGATTGGATCTATGATTTGCTGTTTCACCCATTCATTCTTTAGGATGAGATTATTTAGTTTCCAATTACTTTTTGGTCTATTTCCCCTGACCTTTTATTGAATGTAATTTTTATTGCATTGTAATCTGAAAAAAATTCATTTACTATTTCTGCCTTTCTGCATTTGATTTTGAGGTATTTATGTCCTAATATATAGTCAATTTTTGTATAGGTTCCATGAGCTGCTGAGAAAAAAGTGTACTCCATTCTGTCGCCGTTCAATCTTCTCCAAAGATCTATCATATCTAACTTTTCTAGTATTCTATTTACCTCCTTAACTTTTTGCTTATTTATTTTGTAGTTTGCTTTATCTAGTTCCGAGAGAGCAAGGTTGAGATCTCCCAATATTATAGTTTTACTGTCTATTTCTTTTTGCAGCTCTCTTAATTTCTCCTTTAAGAATTTCTATGCTATATCACTTGATGCAGATATATTTAGTTGATATTGCTCCATTATCTGTGGTACTTTTTAGATAAAGTTTCCTTGCCTATCTCTTTTAATTAGATCAATTTTTGCTTTTGCTTGATCTGAGATCAGGATGACTACCCCTGCTTTTTTTTTTTTTTTTTTAATTTCACCTGATGCATAATAGATTCTAGTCCAGCCTTTTACCTTTACTCTGTATGTATCCCTCTGCTTCTTCTTTCCCTCATCCCCAGTATTTTACTTATAAGAACCACTTGCCTCAAGCAGCTCTCCCCCTTTAGAGACCCTCCCCCTTTCTTTTCCCTTTCCCCTACTAGTTCTGTTTTCCCTTCTATTTGGCCTACCTCTTCTCTTTCCACTTTTCCCCTCCCACTTTTCTATAAGGTGAGCGGAATTACTTAGTGAAACCAAATATGCCTATTTGAGCCAACTCTGATAAGAGTAAGGTTCACACAATGTTCATCCCCTTCCCTTCTTTCCCTCAAATATAATACATTTCCTTTGCCTCTTTGTGAGATATAATTTCTCTCATTTTACCTCCACTTTTCCTTTTTTCTGGTGTAATCCCCTTTCTATGTCTAGTTTCTTTTTTATATTATAATAGTAAAATCTAATTATACATGCACTCTCTATATATACCCATAACACAGTTCTCAAGAGTTCTTTTCAGGGCAGCTAGGTGGCGCAATAGATAGAGCACCAGGCCTGAAGTCAGGAGGACCTGAGTCCAAATATGGCCTCAAACACTTAACACTTCCTAGCTGTGTGACCTTGGGCAAGTCACTTAACTCTAATTGCCTCAGCAAAAAAAAGCAACAACAACAAAAGAGAATTCTTTTCTTTTTACCTTTTTATGCTTCTCTTAATCCTTATTGTGGCCCCTTAGTATTTAAAATTTTTTTTTCTTTTTCTGGCTGCTTGTAATATTTTTTCCTTGGTCTGATAGTTCTGAAATTTAGCCACAATATTCCTTGGAATTTTAATTTTGGGGACTTTTTTAGGAGGTGTTTGGTGAATTCTTTAAATGACTATTATGTTTTCTGATCCTATGACATCTGGGCAGTTATCTTTGATGATTTCCTGAAAAAGAGTATCTATGTTCTTTGGTTCATCATGGTTTTCAAGAAGTCCAGTAATACTTAGATTGTCTCCTCTAGATCTATTTTCCAGGTCAGTTGTTTTCCCAACTAGATATTTTACATTTTTTTCTATTTTTTCTGTTTTCTTTTTTTGTTTTGTTTTGTTTGACTGATTCTTGATGTCTCATTGAATCATTCATTTTCATTTGTTCAATTCTGATTTTTAGTGAATTATTTTCTTCATTTTTTTTTTTTTTTACTTTTTGTATTTGTTCAATTGAACTTTTAAATGTGTTGTTTTGTTCTATGGATCAAGTTCAAGTCCTTTCCTTCTAGTAATAAAAGAGAATAGTCTCTTAGCTTATTTAATTCTGAAGAGAAAATTATGAAAAATATTTTTTCAACATATATAAAAATTATTTTGTTTATATTCAGATTGTTGTAATGACAGAGTTTCTTTCAAAAACTAAGTATACTGAACCTTAATGTTTATTATTTCAGGAACTATCAGTGGAGGGCTTTTTCACTCCTGCTATTTTTTTTAGAAATTCATTCTTATGGTAATACTGAATATTTTTAATATTTATATTTTTTTATATTTAAGGGCTGCTAGATTATAGAATTATTTCAATGAAGAATACATTTATCAGTATGCTGACCTATTGAAACTATGAATTTAACTCAATGTATTGCTCAATAAGGGACAACTAGATGTCATAGAATTTTGGGCCAAAAGTCAGAAAGGCTCATATTCCTGAGTTCAAATTTTGTCTTAGACACTTACTAATTGTGTGATTCTGGGCAAGTCACATAACTCTGTTTGCTTCAGTTCCTCCTCTATAAAATGAATTTGAGTTTGAGATAAAAAACCATTCCTGTATCTTTGACAAGAAAATCCCAGATAAGGTCACAAATAGAAAGATACAGTTAAAGAACAAGGGCACATACATGGGCATACACACAGACACATACACATAAATATTTGTCTATCTATCTATCTATCTATCTATCTATCTACATATATAAATAAATTTCTCAGTTTGATTCTAAAGAGAAAATAATTAATAAAGGGGACTAGTACTTCAATTGATTTATAAACATCAGACACTAGAAGAGCAAATGATTTAATATAAATGGAGGCCAACCTAATTGGATTTGTATCTCATACTACTTATTCTGTTCAAGACAAATAAATCATAATACAAAGGAGTGAAAGATGTCATTATGAAAAGAGTATTAAAATATTAAGTTATCAAGATGTCTGAGAATATTTGATTGATTAATAACATATCAATCTAAATATAAGCTGTATTCCCTGCTCTCCTCCTCCTTACCCCAAACTTGATTCAAAAATTGAATTGTTATTTTAGATAAGGTGGTATATGGACAGAATACTATCTTTATAATAAAAGACTTAGGTTCATTTTAGAATTTATACTCACTTATTATTATTGTTATTATACTCATTATTATGTGAGTTTGGGTAAGTGAATTACATAGCAATGATTGACATTTATGCAATATTTGAAGGTTTTCAAAACACTTCATATATGTTACTTCATTTTATCATCATGACAATTCTGTGGAGTAGGTACTATAAGTATCATCAACTACTTCATTTTTCCTAGGAGAAAACATTCAGAGAGGTTAAGTGATTTGCTTATAGCCATAGAGCTATTAAGAAAGGGAAGTACTCCCTGACTCCAGATCCATTATCCTCTATCATATCACATTGCTATTTTGAGCTTCAATTCCTTCCCTCTGTAAAGCAGTGACAATAAAAGTTATTCTTCTATCCCTATCCTGCTAAAAGAAGAATCCCTACCAGAAGTCCAAATCCTTTGAGTCGTCCTGTCAAAGTAAGACCTGAAGTAATGATCTCTTCTATTCAACCAATGGGGAGTTTAAAACAAACTCAACTAATGGCCTTTTTTTTTTTTTTTCATACATTCTTCCTAGCAAGAATTAATGCCAGTCAGTCTACAGTTCTGAATTCCTTATTCTATTTTCCCAATGCCTGGTCCTGCTTGGTCAGATAAAAACTCTGTAAAAATTCTTAATTTTTACCCTTTGGGCCTATCAAACCTGATTTCTTCCCCCTTGCTTTTGATTGCCTTTTCTTATTGTTTCCCCTCAGTAATTGCTGTATTTTGTGCTATATTTTGGAATCCTGAACCTTATTCTAGCTATACTAAACCAATTACATGCTAAATAAGGTTGTGAAGACAATTCTTTATTACTTTTAACTGTTATATATCCAACATATAAAGGACTGCTTGCCATGTAGGGGAGGGGGTGGAGGGAGGAAGGGGGAAAAAAAATCGGAAAAGAAACGAGTGCAAGGAATAATGTTGTCATTATAAAGTAATCATTAAATAAAAAAAAAAAACTTTTAACTGTTATGTCAGTGTATTTTTATTGTTTCTCTTCCTGCTAATATTGCTGCTGTTTCTTTTACTATTGCTACTATTGCTATTAGTACCATTATTACTGCTATTTTTGTTGCTACTATTACTATTGCTCCTACTACTCCTGTTATTACTACTACTGATACTACTGATACTATTACTGCTGCTACTACTGCTATTTCTGCTACAACTTTTACTATTTCTATTACTAGTGCCACTACTATCTCTGTTTTATTGCTGGTACTATTAATACTAGTAACCATTAGTACTGCTGTTGCTGCTATCAAATTCAAATAGAAAAATAGCCAATAAATCAGTATATAAAGATACCTACAAGCTGCACATTGATTTAGAAAAACCATATGTTAATTAACATTATCTTTGTTTTGTAGTATTTTTATTATGTTAAATATTTCTCAGTTACAGTTTATCTAGTTTAGGCAACACATTACCAGCACCTGTTTGACACTTCTTAACTATATAACTGTTGTTCCTCTCAGGTCTAAATCTATATCTTCCATTCAATAAACTCATAAAGTAGCTTTTCCTGGAACAGTCCAATGAAAAAAAGTTTACAAAATGATTCAAGATAAGGTAAAAAGCAATAGAGCCCCTGAATTATTGTAAATTGGATATCTCAATCCAAGAACCTCTCATTATGATTTGTCTCCTAGTGATAAAATGTTATATACCATTAGGATATAAACCATCTCATGGTTATCATGAGATTTTGGAAAGATTGTGGACAATATTGTGAGTTAGTCATATTTAACTTAACAAAGATGAATTTCATGCTATTATAGTTAACTAATTTAAAATTAATATTTATATATATCATTTTGTATGCAGCTTATATTATTTAAAGAACCTATGACCATTGATTTAAAAACTAGATACACTATTTCCTGCCTTTAAAAATTAACGCACAGCTTTTAATGATGAAATCTCAATTTGAATTGAAATCTTGGCTTTGCTCCTTAATTTCCTATGTTATCTTAAATAAATAAGTCACTGTGGGAAAGTGTTGGAATCCTTACTAACTGCTAACTAATTAGAGTTGATCTAATCTTACAAGAAGATGTTTTGGGCAGAACCTGAAACAAGGTACTAAGTAGAACTAATTAATACAAGGCTTGTGTTCACACCTTTACTCATTGGAGTTCAATGAGTTCACACCTCCCTTGAAGCTCTTTGGGCCAGAGAGCACTATGGGAGAAAACCCACAATCCCTCTCTTGAGCATAAATAGAGCTTCAATGGGCCAGTCGAGGAAGTTCTTCAGAGTGAAGAAGCTACAAGTAGAGATTTCACCAGAATGACATGAAGAGTGGAGCTGGCTGGAGGCTGAAGAAAGCAGAGGCAGAGGCTGAAGGACCAGACCTTTGGATTTGGCGACATTCGGAGAGAGCTCTTGGAACCAAGCAGAGAGATAGGCCTCTAAGCTAACCGGGCTATATTGGAGATAATAAAAGATCTGAACTTTTATCACCTGGCTGCGCTTTCCATCTGAACTAGATCACAACAGGAAAGAATACTGGGCTTAGAAATGGAGAACTGGGGTTTGAATCCTAATTCTATGAGCCTCAGTTTCCTCAGCTATACAATGAGAGAGTTAGAGTAGCTGATTTATGAGGCTCTCTTTCAGCTCTACAAATCTTTGAAAACTTGGCAGTTGACTTTTATTTGGAAACTTCTTTTTTAACACAACCACAACAAAACAAAATGATTTAAAGTGGTTTTCTGGAATGATTACTTAGAATGAAAGATTTCCAGTGGCTGGTTTTAATTATGATATTTTGTTCTTATTACTCTGGTATAAAATTTCATAAATAGAACAAAATAGGACAATCACAGACCCATTGAAGAAACCATGCATTAAACATATGTCTGGGAAATGTGCTACAAATACTAAAGGGATGATTCCTTCAAACCTTAAAAAGCAAAGCATAATTAAAAACTTTATAAACAGACAAATGCATCTTGATATCTCATTTTAAAGTTATTGAAAACACTGAAAAACAATTAAAAGGAATATTGAACACTAAAAATAGGATTAAGGAAATTAGATTGACTGAAGTAACACATATCAGAGCCAGAATCCAATAGTTTCTCTGGCTATGTTCTTTCCACTATAAAATATTGCACAAACTTATGTTGATAAATCAAATATTATGATTTATTCCTTAATTTTTGGGAAACTAGAGCTAGAAGATAATTTGGAGATCATAGGTATTAACTTCTTTGTTTTATAAATGAGAAAATTGGGTCTCAGAGACTTATCCAAGATCATGTAAGTAGTTGAAAGGCAAAGGCAAGATTAGAAACCAAATTCAGATTTTATTATTAAAAGTTATATATCAACTTTTTAAAAACAGGAAATAATATATTTAGTTTTAAGTCAATAAATAGAGATCTTTTATATGACATGTTTAATATGTTTGAATTTGAATTTCTATTTTGTTCATGTTCATATACACACACACAAACATATATACTCTAAGGAGGTAAAATGGCTTTACTGCATTTTTTTTTTTTTGGTCTTGGTGTAAGATGGATTACTAACATTTCAGATGTTTATGGCTTTTTAATATATTAAATCTCCCATTTGTTAATTCTTGAGAATATTTTGTTACGGATGTATATGCATGTGTACATGTATATATGCAAAGGTGTACACACATATTATGAGAGAGTCTGAAAGAAGAGAATCTCTCATCATAATCACTTCAGGGATCCAAAATTTTGTTGGTGTTGGTACTCTCTTTATCAATACAGAATGCAATCTTTCTGCTCTGTAGTATATGATTTTCAAAAGTTTTTGTGGCTAAAAAATTAATCACCCCACAGCCAACTTTAAAATGATTCTCTCCAAACTTAGACAATACTTGTTCTTTAAAAAAGAATTTATCACCCCCACCATCTACTTTACTTGTAAGAGCCTTTCATAGAGTCACTGTATCAGGGTGGCTTTGTATCCTCTATGCCACCATGAGGTATAAGAAAGAGAATATATTTATGCATATAAAATATGTACATATATATAGACACACATTATACATATATATGAGAGACTAAATTTAATATATGATCATCCTGTGGTATATATATGATACATGTGTATAAAACACACAATTGTGAATATATATTTCAATATTTTGATATTTCAAGGGATTTGTGAGTTTGATTATGTGGATATTTCCTCCATTAATTAAGATCATGCCTTCTTGTCCAATGTGACTGTTATTTTATATCATTCTATAAATCCTCCACAAGTTCTAAAATTGTGCTATCAATTTCCCCTAAATTTTGTGATGTAGCATGGATGCCAATGGAGCATGGATGCAGTGGATTCACAAGTTTAAAGTATCATCTAAATGTTCCCTATAATTATTTTTCATTGCCAACAGCTAATTTTAAGCAAAATTAAAGCTTTTTTAGTTGTATTCCTTAAGTGTTTTTTTCCTTTTATTTTAGTATTGATTTTTATCTTTGCTCTGACAAGTCAGTGGTCTGTTTTAGATAAATGATTTAGAAATGACTCCTGTATCATTAACCAGTTTTCTTCTGGTTAAAGTAGAACCAATTTCTTTTCTTTCTTTCTTTTTTTTTTTTAAATGTATGATGTTGATTAAGTACTTGCCACATCCAGCACTACAAGGTCTGTTCTTGAAGAAAGAATTCATGAGTGATAGGTATGAGGTTTCTACCTAGGATATAAGATATGTTTCTTTTATTTCTTGGTTCTGAACTCTGTTTCCAACATGTTTTTCACCATCCCCACCCTTATTTATGCTTATCATCGTAGAAAAGCCCACAGAGTACCAAAATATATGTAGACTTTATTGGGAAAATGTTATCAAGTTCTTCATAGAATCAATTTACCTGTCAAATTTTTTCAATCAGAGTGCAGAAACTGCAATTGTTTTCATAGCTCTCTTTTTTTATATTAACTCTGCATTATGGTCTCAAAATATCCCATAAAGTGATTTTTCTTGTCACCTTTGGAAGCACAGTAAAACAAATCTACCAAATCACTTATTGATCTTTTCAGCCATCTTTCCACTGAGTTACAACTTCCGTTGTAGTTTCATTTACTCTGAAAAGGTCAAGATGGACATGATATGGCCACTGGAAATCCTATACTTGAAGCAACAATAACTAATTTGGGATTTATAGGTGATTGGGACTGGACCTGGGATTTTACCAATATAGCAAACTTTGTGGATGAGGAACCTTCCTCTACTAATATAGATCAGCTCTTTCTTTGCAATTTATTGCTTTAGAGAATTGCCAAAAACACTGAAAACTTGTGCAGGGTCACATAGTCATTTTGTGGTGGAAGAAAGTTTTTTAAGCTCCAGATCTTCCTGGTTCTAAGGTTGATTTTTCCATTCACTGTGCTATGGTGTTTCTAATGTTTATAAATGGCCTAAAAGTTATGTTTTTTTATGCCACAGATTCCATTAATCTTCCGTGGTCATTGCATTGAAGAAATGGAAAATTACCATGTAGGATTAAGGGCCATTTGATATTTTACTTGCATTTATATGTCTAAAGAACTAATTACCAAGGAACCAGTCTTCTGGTGATGAATATGTGTGTACCTAAGTTAGTAATAGGAAAGGAAGATCTAGCCTTAATGAGAATTTGCTAAGTATATGATAGAGAATTTTAATTTTAGCTAGGATAATATGGAGAGATGGACACTGAGATTCCTTTCCATTCTGAATTTTCACTCTTCTTCCAAGATAGAATCTGAAGCCTTTATAACATTGGTAGATTTCACCAAATCTCTTATTCTGCTGACTTAGCCTTTAAGAACAGAGGAGGACCTCCATGTCACCATGCCAAATTAGAAGACCTGAGTTTATTCATACATAATTGTTTGTATATGTAGCCATAACAATAACAATGGCAATGACAAGGAATAGCAAGCATTTACTGAATGTTTTAAGATTTGCAAAGTGCTTTATAATATCTTATTTATTTCTTACAACAACCCTGTGAGGTAGGTTCTATTATTAACAACATTTTACAAATGAAGAAACTGAGGCAGATAGAATTTAAATGATTTGCTCAGCTCACACAGGTGTCTGAGAACAGATGTGAACTGAAGTCTTCCCGATTCCAGGTTCAGCATTTCTCTCTCTTTCTTTTCTCTCTCTTTCTCTGTCTCTATCTGTCTCTCTCTCTATCTGTCTTTCTCTCAGTATCTCTCTCTTTCATGTATGTGGTATATAATCCTTTAGCAGATAAGAAGCTTGAATTGTTTAATCAAGGTTGGAATTCATTCTGCTGTCTGAATTTATGATGTTCCATTTCCTCTAGAACCTGGAAATCCAACTCACTCTCAATTTAAATTAATCACAAACTAGATATACATAGAAAAAAAGAGTCTAGCAGCTTTAAACTGAAAATCTATAGAATAACATGTTTTCAGAGCTAAAAGGTATATTAGAGGTTATCTAGCCTAAATCTTTCTTTTGACAAATGAGGAAGTTGTGGTCCAGAAAATTAAATGACTCAATTAAAGGTTACATAGAAATAAATGTTAAACATGAACTAGAAGTCATGTCTTACTCCTTTTCCAATCCTGTTTTGATATTCACTCTCAAATTCTCACTTGCCTTAATAAAGGTTTTTAGATTGATTGATTGGCAGCCTATTTCCTTTCTCATTTTATGGCTTCCTTTCCTTTGACCTCTGCAACTTTTGACCTTTTTGTAGTTTTTGACACTTTTCCCACTCTCTTCTTGATACTTACTTCTTTCTAGGATTTTGTAATACTAATCTCTCCTGGTTCTCCTTTTCCTGCTTCACTGTTCTTTTGGTGTCCCTTTGCTAGATCTTTAACTAGTTCATGCCTGATAACTATATATTTTCTCCACATTTGTTCTCCCTCCCCCTCTCCCCCCCGGGTTATCTTCTCTTATTTAAAGAAAACATTTTTAATTTATGGAATAAAGCAAGCATTTTGACAAACCAATTTAATTAAAAAGATGACTGTACATGATATTGCAAATCTACTAAGCACAACTTTCAAATACACAATAATTCCTTTCAAATATACAACAGTACAACAGATTTATCATGTAAATTTCTTTTTTTCTTTTTTTTCCCTTCCTCCTCCATCCTAGAGTTGAATAATAGCTACAATTAGGCACAAATAGATGTGTGTGTATACACATACATAAATACACACATATATTTATATATAGGTTCTGTCAGTTCTTTCTGTTATAGCATCTTTCTTCACATGTTAGCTTTATAGTTAACTTGAGTGTTTATAATTGACAAAATAACTTATTTACTCAAAATTATTCCTAAAACAATAATGCTGTTACTGTATAGAATGTTCTCTTGGTTCTGTTCATTTTATTCTTTATTATGTTATGCAAGGTCTTCTATGTTTTTCTAAAAACGATTAAGGTTATCGTTTCTCATAGCACAGAAAAAAAGGTCAAGGTCTCCCACTGCATCTAGAGCCACCTCTAATCATCACAATCTATATCTTGCCACTTTACACAGATAATTCTGGAGGAGAAAGTGAGATTAGTGACTTTGCAAAATCCACCCTCACTTATGAATGGATGCCCATCAATTGGAGAATGGCTGGGTAAATTGTGGTATATGAATGTTATGGAATATTATTGTTCTGTAAGAAATGACCAGCAGGATGAATACAGAGAGGACTGGCGAGACTTACATGAACTGATGCTAAGTGAAATGAGCAGAACCAGGAGATCATTATACACTTCGACAACGATATTGTATGAGGACATATTTTGATGGAAGTGGATTTCTTTGACAAAGAGACCTAACTGAGTTTCAATTGATAAATGATGGACAGAAGCAGCTACACCCAAAGAAAGAACACTGGGAAACGAATGTGAACTATCTGCATTTTTGTTTTTCTTCCCGGGTTATTTATACCTTCTGAATCCAATTCTCCCTATGCAACAAGAGAACTGTTCGGTTCTGCAAACATATATTGTATCTAGGATATACTGCAACATATCCAACATATAAAGGACTGCTTGCCATCTAGGGGAGGGGGTGGAGGGAGGGAAGGGAAAAAATCGGAAAAGAAATGAGTGCAAGGGATAATATTGTCAATATAAAGTAATCATTAAATAAAAATTAAAAAAAAAAAAAAGAAAAAAAATCCATCCTCACTTAAATCCAAATCACTTGCATATCATGGCATCACTTCCCTGATGTCACAGTTTTCTTAGAAAACAAAGGACAAAAATAAATCTTTTTTTCCATTAAAAAATTTATTGTTAAAAATAAAATTTAAAAATAGAGTATAGAATGTACAAAAATACTTGGCAGTATAAGTACAAACACACAAGTACTACATAAATACAGCAATAAAACATTTTTATATAGAGACAGACCTAAAGAATTAGATAGATATAACTTGGTCATTTGTAAGATGAACCAGTATAATAAAATAACAATGTTAACTAAATCGGTGCACTCATTCAGTGTCATACCAATCAAGCTACCAAAGGATTGTTTTACAAAGCTAGGGAAAAAAAAATCCAACAAAATTCATCTGAGGATTCAAAACCTTAATCTCAAGAGAAATAATGAAAAAAAAAAATCAAGGTTAGGGGGGTTACCAGAACCAGATCTCAAATAGTATTATAAAACAGTATTCATCAAAATGATTTGGAATTGGCTACAAAACAGAGGTCAATTAGTGGAACAGATCAAGTATGTAATATACAGAAGAAAACAAAATAGCCTAGTTTTTGACAGAAAACCAACAATCTTAATAGCACAGTAAGATTCCATCACAATCATAAACTATTACTTCTGCAGTCATTCTCCAATTGATGTGATTCCCTGCAATTTGTGGTTTTTTTTGGCCATCACAACAAGAATTGCCATAAACATTTTAGAAAATATAAATTCTTTTTCTTTTACCCGAATTGTCTTTGGAAATAGACCAAGTAATGCTATTGCTGGTATAGGGGTATAAGTAGTTTAATAACTCTTTGGGTATAATTCCAGATTGCCTTCTAAAATTGTTAGATCATTTTGGAATTCCACTACAATGAATTAGTGTCCCAATTTTTCTTTTTACCTTTTTATGCTTTTCTTCTGTTCTATGGAGGTCAAATTTTTTTGTGTAGCTCTGGTCTTTTCATCAAAAATAAATGGAATTCACCAGTTTCATTGAATGTCCATCTCCTTTCCTGAAAGAAAATGCTCAGTTTAGCAGGGTAATTTATTCTTGGCTGCATTCTAAGTTCCTTCACCTTTCTGATCATCAGAGTCCAGGCCCTCCAATCCTTTAAAGTGGAAGCTGCTAAGCCTTGAGTAATCCTTATTGTGGCTCCTTGATATTTAAATTATTTCTTTCTGGCTGCTTGTAATATTGTTCCTTGGCCTGATAGTTCTGAAATTTAATCACAATATTCCTTGGGGTTTTAATTTTGGGGTCTCTTTTAGGAGGTGTTTGGTGAATTCTTTCAATGTCATTTTACCTTCTGATTCTATAACATCTGGGCAGTCCTCTGATGATTTCCTGAAAAAGAGTATCTAGGTTCTTTTTTTCATTATGGATTTCAGGGAGTCCAACAATCCTTAGATTGTTTTTCTTAGATCTCTTTCCAGGTCAGTTGTTTTCCCAATTAAGTATTTTGCATTTTTTTCTATTTTTTTTTATTTTTTATTTTTGGTTTTGCTTTACTGATTCTTGTTGTCTCATTGAGTCATTCATTCCAATTTGTTCAGTTCTGAATTTTAGTGAATTATTTTCTTCATTTACTTTTTTAAGTTCTTTTTGTAATTGTCCAATTGAATTTTTAAATGAGTTGTTTTATTTTATGGAATTTTTTTTCCATTTCTCAAATTCTGTTTTTTAAGGAGTTATTTTCTTTTTCTGTTTCATAAATTCTGTTTTTCTAGGAGTTGTTTTCTTTTTCCACATTATCAAATCTATCTTTTAATGACTTATATGCCTTTTCCAAAGCCTCTTGCAAAGTTTTCATTTCCTTTCCTCATTTTTCTTTTAGCTCTTTTTAAAGATCCTTTTTAATTTCTTCTAGGAGAGTCTTATGTGATGGGGACCAGATTATATCACCTTTTGGGGCTTCTTCTGGAAACAATCTGCCTTTAGTCTCCTGAGGATTTGAAATCTGTTCTTCTCTTTCACCATAAAAGCTGTCTATGGTCAGAGTTCTCTTTACCTTTTTACTCATTTTTTTTTTTAAGTTAAGGTCTGCTTTTAGGGTGGGGGAGGTTTTCCAAGCTTCCTCTGCAAGTAGTGGCTTCTTCTATGAATAGCCGTGGCTGTGCTGGGTCAGGGCTGATTCAGTCCCAGTGCTTGGTGGATGTGGCCAGGTCCCATGAGATTTTGGTGCTTTGGAGTTCACTATTGGTCTTTTGTGTTTGTGTTGGATGTTTTCTAACTTCTCTGTTGATCTATGGCTAGCAGCCGGGGCAGACTAGCCAACACTTCTGTAGATTCTTCTCCATAGATCCTCTACCTGCAGAGTCTGCCCCACCCCAGGACTCTGTGCTATTTACACTGGCATCTGTGCTCAGCTGCTTGTGCTTGTCTGCCTCCCTCCCATTTCCAATTGAAACAGGCCTTTTCTGGTGATCTTTCAAAATACTCTCTGCTGGTAATTTGTTGCACTCCCAATATTTGTGGATTCTACTGGTCCAGAGATAATTCAAAGGCTGGATTTGCTAATTAGTCTGAGGGTTGTAAGGGAAGATCAGAAAGAAATATATGTCCTCTCTGCCATCTTGGCTCCACCCCTGGAAGTCAGTATCCCAATTTTTCTATATTCTCTCCAACATTTGTCATTTTCCCCTTCTTTCATTTTTGCTAATCTGATAGGTGCAAAATAATATTTCAAGATTGTTTTAATCTATATTTCTCTAATAGATAATGATTTACAAAATTTTTATATGAGTATTAATCTTTTGATTTTTTCATTGGAAAACTGCCACAAAACCTTTGTAATTCAATACAATCAAAATTATATATTTTCTAACTTTGCCTTCTATGTCTTCATTATTCATAAATTGTTCAACTAACCATAAGTTTGATAAGTAATATGTTCCAGTGTCTTCTAATTTTCTTGTAAAATCTCCCTTTATATCTAGGCCCTCTTCTTTTTTGCCATTATATTATTTTTGCTTGCTGATCTCATCAGTGCTTGTAATTTCAATTATCATCTCTATGCAGATGACTCTCAGATCTACTTGTCTGGCTCTAATTTCTCTCCTGACTTTCAGTCTGCCATCTCCAATTGGTTTATTGGATATATTAAACTGGATGATATCTCATAGACTCTTAAACTTAATATGTCCAAAATGGAATTTATCTTTTCCTCCAAACTCTCTCCTTTTCCAAACTTCATTATTACTTTCAAAAGTATTGGTATCCTGAGTCCAATCCTCCATATCCAATCAGTTGCCAAATTCTGTTATTCCTACTTTTATAACATCTCTTATAGGCTCTCTGACATTGTCATGATGCTGATAGGTACCTTTATCAACTCATATTCTGCCACAGATTTCCCCCTACTCCAATCCATCCTCTATTGGGACATTGAATTTAGTTTCCTAAAGCACATCTTTAACTATGTTGCCCCCTTTCCCATTACAATACATTACTTAAACTACAGTGGTTCCCTTTTACCTTCAGGGCCAAATATAAAATTATCTATTTGACTTTTAAAGCCGTCATAGCCTCGTTCCATTCCCGTTTTTCTAGTTTTCTTATATTTTACTCTCCTCCACCACCTTTGAGATCTGGTTACACTGGTTTCATTGCTGTTCCCTGCTCTTTATACTATATCTCCCAATTCCAAGTGTTCCACTATCTTTCATGCTTAGAGGTCTCTCCTTCCTTATCTCTATCTTTTAGCTTATTTGGATTCCTCAAGTCTTGGCCCAAGTCCGATCTTTTGCAAAAAACTTTTTTATTCATTCTTAATGCTTTCCATTATGAGATTATTTCCCATTTGTCCTGTATGCATGTTGTTGGTATACATTTGTTTGCATGTTTGTCTTACTCCTTAGACTATGAACTCCTCAAAAGCAGGGATTTTTATTTATTTATTTATTTTTTGGTCTTGCTTTCTTTTGTATTCATCCCCCTACACCCAGGTTTAGTACAATGTCTGGTATATACTAGACATTTAATAAATGCTAATTAACTGACTACTGACATACAGTCTATTTTCCACCTAAGTATTTATTTTCTCATTATGACTTTTCTTCTTCTCCCCACATAAGCTCTTATAGACTGTCCCTCCATTCCTGAAATATATTTTCTTATCATTTCCTTTATATGTCAAAATCCTCCCTTCCTTTAAGGCTTAGGTCAGGTATCTCCTTCCCCATGAATCTATTACCATTTCCAATAGGATTTGATCTCTTCTTTCTGAATATATTAGTGGGTTTTTTAAAGTTTAATCCTCCCTCTCTATGTATTTCATACAAATTTGTAAATGTTAAAAAGCCTTTATAAATATGAATTATCATATTTGTTTACAGAAAATAGAATTTAAGGTCATTATTTTTGTTTATATAGAATAAATGAAAATTTTTGATGACAAGGATTTTTTCTTTTTATCTCTATAACCCTCCTATCTAGTATAGTGACTATCACAGAATAGATGCTGATAAATATGTTTTGATAGATGCTTTATCCAGTCTACTAGATTGTAAGTTGGTGGGATATCACTTTCCATTTTTATCTCTCTCTTCTCTATCACTGTGTATCACATATTTGGCAGCTTAATGAACTTTTGTCAAATTGAATTAAGACAAAATTAGGAGACTAAACAAAACAAGAAGAAATTGTTGGTATTTGTGAAACCTATGAAGCGACATGATAGAATTACAGAGAAAACTTTGGTTTGAAATCCTTGAAAAGCCCTGCAACAATAAAACAGAGAATAACCCAGTGAAAATTTATTTTATGAAAGAAAAATTGAATGAAATATTAATTAGTAAAAATGAGAAAATACTAGAAATAAATCATGGAACAAATTGATAAACTGACTGGAAATCCATTCTACAGAAGAAATGAATAAGGAGAAATTAAATTAAATACTGCACTTGGCTAAGAATTGAAGGAACTAAGGTTTCAACAACCTAAGTGTGAAATTTCTCAAATAAGATTCTGCTTTACTGTGAGAAAGTCTGCTGGATTTAGTAAATTCAATCAGTTGTCAAGAAAGTGGTACACTGCATTATAGGTAATTCAAAACAAATAGGGATAGAAAGAAAGATATGACCATTATCAGTTTTGAGGATGTTGGACCCATTTAGATATTTTGATCAGAGAAAGTGCTTCACAGAGGTTTATAACCTAGAGTACATGAGTTTTCTTGCTTTAAATATTTTGATAATTATATTTCAATCTAAGTGATTTAATTTGTCATCCTATATATTTTACCTTATGCATTGAAAGTCATTATTCTGAGATGACTATAAGTTCAAGACAACAAATGTTCTTTCTAATCTTATGTATTTTATTTTATGCATTTGAAAACATTATTCTGGAAAGGGGTCTATAAGTTTCACCAAACTCTCAACAGGAATTGTGAAACAGAAAAGGTTGAGTCCTTGTTTGAAAGAATTACTCTCTTGGTTAGAAGCAAAATCTAGAAGAAGTCAGAAAGTATTTTGGTAAAGGAGATTTAACTTGTGCCTACCTTTTCTGGATAGGAAGAAAGAATAAGGGCAGAACTTTTGGAAGCTAGTCACATTGTAGACAGGGTCCCACCTAGAAATTGTAGTAAGAAAGAAAGAAGGGAATAAGTATTTATATTTATGTAATACTTATGATGTGTCAAAGACTGTGCTAAGCACTTAAAAATATTATTTGATCCTCACAACAACCTTCATAAGTAAATGCTATTATTATTTCCATATTTTACTTGAGGGAACTGAGGCAAACAGAAATTAAGAGATATGCCATGGATCACATATTTGGTATCTCAGGCTAGATTCAAACTCAGGTTTAGGACAGTTATCTATTAACTGTGGCACCAGCTGCTCCCATGTCTATCATAAAATTGTAAATTTAGAGCTGAAAGGGACTTCAAAGGCCATGTAGTCTAAAAAGAAAGATCTCTATGAAGGTATAACAAGGGGTTAAAGGTCACACCAGAAGTAAATTTCAGAGGCAGGATTTGGATACAAATCCTCTAAATTCAACTCTGATGCCTTTTACTTCTGTCATAAATTCTTGCTAAGAAAAACAGAGTGTTATACACCAATGAACTTGATAAAAGCAAAATAATTAAATGTCTTAAATCCTATAAAATATAATTGTCTTAACAAAATATTTTTAATATAATGTTTTCCTTTTAATATAATATGTTTAATATAATTATCAAAGTAATCAAAATGAGGTCATTATTTTCACTCATTCTTTAACTCTTCATTATACTTTAAAAAATTATACTTTATGTTGGAATCCTTACTAACTGCTAACTAATTAGAGTTGATCTAATCTTACAAGAAGATGTTTTGGCCAGAACCTGAAACAAGGTACTAAGTAGAACTAATCAAGACAAGGCTTGTGTTCCCACCTTTACTCATTGGAGTCCACAAGTACGCTAGCTTCACAAAGTACACTTTCTAACTTCAAGGGAGTCCACACCTCCCTTAAAAAGCTCATTGGGCCAGAGAGCACTATGGGAGAAAACCCATAATCCCATTCTCTCAGAAGAGGCAGATAAAAGGCCAGCGATGAGGGATCTATGGTAGAATACATTTTTTCCTCTTGGCTGGCTGATCGCGCTGGACTCGAGAGGAACGACTCTGGTGCAGAGAACACTTTGACGGATTTCAGTGGAGCTACGCCAGAAGCCCTCTCTCCGCGGCAAGTTGGTGGCTGGGCTCCCCAGAAGGAGATAAGAGAGACCTTCCATCTCTGTCTTGGTTGGAGGCAGAAGAAAGCAGAGGCAGAGGCTGAAGGACAGAACCTTTGGATTTGGAGACATCCAAAGGGCTCTAAGCCTCTAAACCGGCTGTGCTTTGAGAAGAACAAACTCCAACATTTGAACTCTAACAACTTTATATAAAATATACATTTGTCTAATAATCTATTTTCCCAAATTTGGCTTTTGTACCCCATAGTTTTTCAAAGGGATTTAAATCAGGCAAGTTTTCAATGTGAGCATATTTATCTCCATCGCTTTAATGAATTTCTTAACCTTTGGTTACATGTAATTTAGTACAAAGTCATGTTGTTATATTTCAGTTCCATTGGAGCTTCTATAATTCCAGAACAATTATTTTCTATATAAGAATATACTTATATCAGAGTTCATCATTCCCTCAATGGGAATAAAACTTTCAGTTATACTAGATGCATAAAAATTCTCTTAACATTTTTTTTTTTTGGTTAAATGTTTTGCTATCTGCTATCAATGCTCAGATTTTACAGAAGTTGGACTTTTTTTTCTGACAATATTTTTAGTATCTTCCTGAATGAAAAATTGAGTTTTATTAGTAAAAATTATCTTTTTTTACCCCAAACTTTACATCTCCAGTCTTATTTACTTATAATTCTTTTCTTTTCCATAACAATAACTGGCAGCTGTTTTTCTTTCTTCTTTCATTTTTTAAAAATCACTCTACATCTTGTCCTTACAACTTCAAGAAGTCTATACTACCCTGCAAAGAAATCAGTAATGACTCATCAAGCTACGAGGTCCACCTGGAGGTTTTTGCTTGTTTTCTGATAGTTAATAAAGCTGTTTGCTAGCAATGGCTCATCAAATCTTGGCCTAGTTTTTTGCTTTTAACTGTACTTTCTTTGGTGATATGGTTTGACTAATCTTGTTTCACTATGACTTTGAGTGACTCTTGAAATGCTTGACTTGACTTATTACCAACATATAGGAATTTATTGTATTGCTATAATATCTTTATCATTCACTTAAAGGCACTTTTAAAGAATTATAACTTCTGCATGTTTCCTTGGAGTAATTAAAATCATAGTATTAAAAACATAACAAAAGAGAGAAATGTGTAGCACAAAATCTATCACTACACCACAAAATCTATCACTGAACTGACAGAAAATATTTAAAAGAGAGATAAATTACATCAGTCAATGGTTCCTCTAGTTAAGGTCAACCATTGTTGAGTCAACTTAGTTCAATGATAATTAACCTCACTAGTTGTCATTCTTGTAAAGCTTATGAACCTATTTTTAGTATCATGTTTTCAAATAACTAAAACAAAATATATAGCATTACAAAGGAAACCAACTAAATTGAAATGAATGAAAGGTACATGTTTTTTGCATTTCCTAATATAATTCATACAATAAATGCTAGGTACCTAATAAGCATTCAATAAAAATTAGTTGAATAAACGATACTGTATGAGGACGTACTCTGATGGAAGTGGATTTCTTTGACAAAGAGATCTAACTCAGTTTCAATTGATCAAGGATGGACAGAAGCAGCTACACCCAAAGAAAGAACACTGGGAAATGAATGTAAAATGCTTGCATTTTTGTTTTTCTTCCCAGGTTATTTATATCTTCTGAATCCAATTCTCCCTGTGCAACAAGAGAACTGTTCGGTTCTGTACACATATATTGTATCTAGGGTATACTGTAACCTATTTAACATGTATAGGACTGCTTGCCATCTAGGCGAGGGAATGGAGGGAGAGAAGGGAAAAATTGAAACAGAAGTGAGTGCAAGGGATAATGTTTAAAAAATTACCCTGGCATGGATTCTGTCAATAAAAAGTTATTTTAAAAAAATTAGTTGAATAAATTAGTTGAATTGAATTAAGAAATTATACATTTGCTCTAGATTGAATGGTATGTGTACCCAAGGTTCTTCTCATATGAGGTTCCCCAGAAAGCTACATCAGATTTGAAGCCCATTGTTAGCCAGCAAACACTCAAAATTATTGAAGACTTGAAGGTCATATTAGTTCAAAGATTAAGTTTTAATGAGATAGCAACACAAAATAAATACTAAGAAAGATTTCTCCTTTCCTCTCCCCCACCAAGAAATTTGGATATACTTTTGCACAGGTCACTAAATTATCAGAAAGGATGTATATAAAAAGGTAATGTTTATGATCAGAGTACATACATGGAGAGTTTTACTTATAGGGAACATATTCAGAAGCTGTTGAATTGTTCTATTCTGTTTTGGTATGATCTGTGGAACTGTTGCTCCTTTCTGGTGATATCTTCTGATTTTCACTCATTACGCATTTTCTTTCTAGTAGTTAGCTTTAGCCCTCGGTTATTTTTGACTGTGTGTGTGTGTGTGTGTGTGTGTGTGTGTGTGTGTGTGTGTGTTGTGTATGTGTTGCAGATTCCAGCCAGCCTCACTTTGTCAGATAACTAGAAAACTTAATTATTTTAAGTCTCTCTCTTTTGAACTACTTTTCTTTGACTGTCACTTGGATTCTTTCAATATAAATTGTAATTTGACTTCAAGTCAAGTGAAGTGAATTATTCCTTTCAATTTCTTTATACTAATATGATGTAAATTTTAGTCCATGCATGTCAAATAGGCTATGTAAGGAATACACTCAAGGGTAGGGATCCCTGAGCTACTTCTCTTTAGCAGCCAAATGGCCTTAAAGATATACTATCTATGTTATAAAATAGTGGCAAACAAATGGCCATAGATACTAAAATGAAATGAGGATTTAACAAGAGAATAACATAGGAAAACTAAAGATGCAATTATTTTTAGATTGTTAAAAAAGATAATTAAAATAAACACAAGAATAAAAATACAAAATTTTATTTAAAATTGAAAGTTACTTGCTGAAATGGAAGAAAAAATATATATCAAGATAGACAATGGGAGAATGCCAAAATTAGATTACATATAGGAATTGGATAATCTCTGATTACCCTTTTTGGTGATATTTATTTCTATATACTTCTTTTTTTTTTCCTGAAAATTGTTTTTTGGTCATGACTTTTAACTATCAGCATATAGATGACCAAAATTAATCCCTTTGCTTCTCATGTCTTTATTTCAATCAGTCAACCACCAGCTTAAATTAAATTAATTTCTCGAATACCTATTAGACACCAGACATTGTGTTAAGTGATGGGGATGCAAACATAAAAAAAGAAGCACTTTCTGCATCAGAAGCCAATTCATGTATCTCCACTGTAAATCATCTCATGAAAGATGCAAATTTAAACAAAGGAATAATATAATTGTTTTATTCTGATTTCTGCCCTCCATGGAGCATAAAAAAGAAAATTTCTAGTTCGTAGTCTATATAGAAGAGGTTCCAAAAATAAATGAAGAAAATGCACATGATAGCAAAACTAAAAATAACAATAAGTATTATTTATTTGATTTATTTTGCCTAACATTCTGCTATAAAGTCATCGATTTTTAATGCCTATATTCTCAGATGTGGTAATTACTGTAATTTGCATTTTTGACAATTTAGGGAGTGTTCTTTCCTATATTTTTACCCTTTTAACTCCAAATTTGTTTGCAATTTAAATAGGTTTTTTTTTTTTTTAAATAAAAGGTGGCTTCCAAAGGGAAATGTTAGTACTTCATGGGATTATGTTGTTTGTTCCTTGAATCTCTGGCATAATAACTGGGAAATATTAGATGGGACTGATAAAGCACAGAAAATAAGCCTTAGCTAGGAATACCCAGGAAATATACCATGGCATTGCAAATGACATGACAATCCTGACTAGTAATTACAGTTTAAAGGAAAAGTATTTTTGAATGGAAAGTGTTTGGTAACTACACAGGGAGGAGAAGTTACATAAATTAATTGTTTCCCTTAAGTAAAATTTCATCAGATTATCCAGAATAACACTTATGAACTTAATTAGATTTTTTGAAATTTGAAAATTTTAGGTGGCTTCACCAGGGTCTAAAAATTATCAACAAAGATTTTATTTTCAATTGAAAGAAGACATGAATAGATGCAAACCTCTCTGCATGTCAGTTTCTATCTGGGGTGAAAAAAAAGTGAATATTAGACTAGGTCACCTCTAATCTAATGTCTCTTCCTGATCTAATAATTTACAATTTGATGGGTTTAGGAAATGTGTGTTGGAGGAGAATCTGATCTGCTGTGACCTTTATATAATTCAATGACCCCGGTTGGCATATTTTAAAAACAGATGCATTGCAAGTCCTCAATATCATAAATTATTTTAATTTAATGTTATAGTTACAGAACTTTTCATTTCTCCAATTTTCTCTCTTTGTTACAAAGAAAATGATTCTTTTTCCCCACACACACATTGTAAAATACACTTGGTCTTTGGTTTCTAATATATTTCTATCACATTAATCATAAGTAAAATTTTCCAAAAGCTTAATATATAATGTATAATTAACTTCCAGATGTTAGCCAAATTCCTTAGAACAATTTTGACAAATATTATACTTATTAATTTATGATGATTTTCAATAACTTCATTATATATTAATCTCATAATTTTCATAACATCATTATTGAATCCACCAATCTCATTTTACAGAAATATTAACTGAATCTCAGAGAATTGAAAGAGCTTTCTCAAGTTTTCATAGTTAAGCAGCAAAATCAGGACTGCTCAATACTTCTCTAACCATTGCCTTACGGATACACAAATGAGAACATTGAGCATGAAGTCTAACATTATGCTTATAGTCAAATAATAGTAAGCTAACTGCTACTGGGCCAGAAATTAAACTTTCATTCTTTAAATTTGCTGCTCAAATGTTTAGTAGAAGAAACAATCCAAGATAATAGGAAGTTCTTAACATATCTGTTAAAAACTTCCTTTCATAAAGCATAGTGCCTATCAAATGATATCTTTTGAATAGCATCTCATAGCTTATTTCTTCCCTTTATTTTGTTACTAGTATGTACTTCTGGTTTCCACCCTTATTTATTTTAAATTCAGCCCTAAGATCCTGATATATTTAATGACTAGCTATAATAGAATTATTAAAAGTAATAAAAAAAGAGCTGATCTTTATATATGCCATTAAAATGTCTAAAGGATTCCATATTATATTATCTAATTGGATCCTCATAGTTATTCTATGAGATAGGTAGTCAAATGAATCTTTGAATTTATTGCTTCAGGAATTTCCCCTCTCTTTCAATTCAAATCACATTCCATCCATGACTGCCTATCCTGTGTGACTTTTACTTATCTTCCCATAAATAAGCCACATGGGGGCCAAATGCCTATAGGAGGAAACTTTATATATAGTCAGTTAGTAAGTATGTTTATCTAGGCCAGATTGAACAGATGGACATTGAACTGAATCCAGAGTTGAACAGGAGTAGGAAGGCAGAGTGGATTTTTTGAGGATATTATAGTAATTCATTTTTACTGATTTACCATGAAATCAAAAATCTAATTTTTCAATACTGATTTTCTATCAGCGTTGCTATGTGGTGAGATATACATCTACAAAGGTTTAGAAACAAAGACTTGCTTGCATGGTGCAAGGAAGAGTCTTCATAGCTATTTCCATTGTATCCTCACTCCTACCCCCTGAAGGGGTAGAGACTGCAGTGTGAAGTTTGGAGCTTTGGAAACCTTATATAAATGAAAGCTTAAGATATAATGCAGTTTTGCTTTATGAGATGCATTCCATATGAATTGTTAGAGATTTGGTTGCCTGGGAGAGGGGATGAGTGCTTGGAGTAGAAATGAACTACAGAGAGTAGCAAGAAGAGTAGTAGCTGAGAGTAAAAAGAATGCAGATGAGTGACAGAAATCAGCTGAGAAAGGGGAGCTGAATTTCCTACAATAGTGAGATGAATTTGAGGTAAAGAAGAACCAATGGAATAATAGCTGAGTAGCAAACAAAGATTGCATTGGCAATGAACAGAGGAACTTCAGCAGAGGAGCTGAGGAAAACTAATAATATTTCTGGATGGAAGCAAAGACTTGTTTAAGTAAGAAGTTCTTAGAGTGTATTCTAGTATGTTTTACTGAAAAAAAAAATTTAGAGCTTTAGGATTCAGGGCTGCACAGCCTGCAACCATTTCTTACCTGAAAACACCATCACTCTCTTCCCATACTCCCCAATGCTTTTATGCTGTTTCTTTATACCTCTTCACAATGGGATCAAGAAGCCATCCTTCCTACTATGAGTCCATATTGAATATGGGAATATAGCTCAGCTGCCAGGTATACTCATCTGGCTTCTAAGTTTGCCAATAAGTCCAATGCAGAATCTAGTGGAACTACTTTCAGAACCACTAGCCCTCTAGTACCTTCTTATTTGTGAACCTGTCATGATTGTAAGTTACTTTTAGAGAAAGGAGTGAATCCTGGAGGTGGAAACTAGTCTCCACATTGATCTTAAAAAGTAGCATTCAATGAATGATAAGAAGAATTTCTGTGACACCAGAGAGCTCTAGCCAGAAAGCCATTTAATTCAGTCCTTGCTTTATTGGAAAGATCTAACATTACAATTCTCCAGCTCCAGGAAGGGTGGCTACTATAAAGGGGAGCAATTTGATTGTTGATTGCTTACCTGTAGAGGTTAACCGGGGATCTGATGGTGGCTAGTTATTCATTTAAATGAAATATTGATGGTCTCTGGAGTATTTACTGCAAATATCGGTTTCATTTTTTATAAGTGGAAGTTGGCCAATGAGATGTTGAGTCATGAAGAATCAGAAGAAATTAGATTAAAATCTATAATTTCAAAAAAAATTTTTTCTCTAGGGAGAGAAATGGATTTCTTAGGCAAAATTCACAAGTAGCATTAAGGCAGGCTAGTTACCTCATGATCATTTTTGAAGCAACAGATGGACTACTCTACATGCAATTACTCTTGGTTTGACTATCAATTTTGAGGTGGGAAGTAGTGAAAAGATGTACCTCAATATATAGGGCAGAGAAGAAAATGGACCATACATCGGGAATAAATTATGGTCCATTATACTTCCCTAAAATAGAAGGATGTGAAGCTAGAATAAATTATTTTAGTCAAAATGTCCATTATCAACATGGTAGCTGATACCCCCTGAATCAAGGAGATAACCAAGTTCATAAAAAAGGCAGGTCCAATAGAATGCAAAACATTTGAAGATAGGGACAATTTTGTGTTGAAGATAGGGACAATTTTGTTTTGTTTTGTTTTGTATTTGTACCTCCAGTGCCTAGACTATATTAGGCACTTGACAAGAACTTTTTTTTTCTGATGTGTCTTACCTTACTTCTAGGTCTAGGTCCAGCTACAATTCACTTCACTCTCCAGTCAGATTTTTCATATCTATCATCTATAATCCCAGGGCCTATCAAAATTATACTATATCACCACTCTTTTTGGTTTAGAAGCAGCTAATGAGTAGTAGATAGTCCAGTGGGCCTCCTGTCCTACAGAACTGAGTTCAAATTTAGCCTCAGAAATTTACTAGTTGTGTGAACATAGGAAATTCATTTAACTTCTGTTTGCCTCAGTTTCCTTACCTATAAAAATGGAGGTAATAATGGCATCTACTTCACAGGGTTATTGTAATGGCCAAATGAGATAATATTTTAAAAACTTCCTTGGCACATAATAGGCACTATATAAATGCTTATTAGGGTGACTAGTTGGTGCCGGGGATACAATGCCAGATCTGGGGTCAGGAAAACCTGAATTCAAATTTAGCTTCAGACATTTACTGGTTGTGTGATTCTGGGGAAAATCACATAAACTTGTTTGCCTCATTTTTGTCATCTGTAAAATGAGATAGAAAAGGAAATGGCAAATTATTCTACCATTTTTGCCAAGAAAACCCCAAATGGGCCACAAAGAGACAAATATAATGAAATGACTGAAGAATAACAACAAATGCTTATTCCCTTTCCCATCTAGTTTTATAAATCAACCTGTTTTCACTCCTGGAAAAAGTATGTTGATCTATTCCCTTTTTACTCTACTCACCATTCTTGTAACTCTCTTCACCCCATCCTTCCCCTCCATCAATTGAGGTTAAGTGACTTGCTTAATGTCACAAGCTAGTAAGTATCTGAGGCTGATTTGAACTCAAGTTTTTACCACTCCAGAGCTGGTGCTCTATCCATTGTGTTATTTAGCTGCCCCAACATTCCTGTAACTATCTAAACCACAACATCCCACCCTGTCAACAAGGTTCTTGTAGAGCTCTCCATTAGAATACATGTTCTTTGAAGGCAAGAACTATTTTCAGTTTTGTATTTGTATCTTTAAAACTTAGTACAATGTGTGTCATATAATAAGCACTTAAATACATTTTCATTATCTATCCATCCATCTGCATCTTCATCTATTCATGAACTTCCTAAAGTGCAGATCTAAACATGTCACATCATTGTCCCTCCTATACTCCATTCAAAAGACTCCAGGGGCTCCCTATTACTTCCAGGATCAAAAAATAAAATCCTCTGACTTAAAGCCCCTTGTAATCTGGTTACTTTTTACCTCTTACAGTCTTCTTACACTTTACTTCCCTCCTAATTCTCTTTAATCCAGTGATCCTGGGCTTATTGACATTGCTCATACCAGACACTCCATCTTCTGACTTCTTGCATTTATTCTGTTGTGCCACAGTTCCCTTATTGTCCTGACTCAGTTCCTAATTGTTCTGAAACACCACTCCTCTCTCCTAATCATGATGATCCAGATAAAGACCTTTTATCTTAGTCATCATGACCCCAGCCCTTCCTTACTTATCAGAATGCCTCCTCTGACCCAGTCAGAACTGGATTGATGATCGTCCTGTCACGCTTTCAGCACCAAATGGATCCATGGCTTGGTCCTAGGGCTGTATGAGGCTATCATCTCCAAGAATCCAACAGCGACTGTCAGATACAAAGATTCTTTTATAAGGTAACAAGAACAATGACATAATGAGGGGAGGCACCTGGGATGGGGATGACTTAATGGAGGGAGGCACTTGGGATGGGGATGACCTAATGAGGGGAAGCACTTGGGATGGGATTGACATAATGGAGGGAGAAAGAGGAAATGAGGAGAGGCTCCTGATATTCTAATGAGGAGGGATTAATGATTAAGAGGGAAGAGTTATAGCCTGAGGCAGAGTAACTGAGATAGGACAATTAGGGAAACTGAGTCAAGACATTAAAAAGGAATTGTGGCACAACAAAACAAGGCATTTTAACTATACAGTGAATCAAAGACATACTTAGTAAATTTAGGATAGTCTTGATAGGAACAAGGCATTTTAATGATATATTATATAACATAATGACTTAAACACATACTTGAGGTAAATACATTAGTATTTCTGCTCTGTATTGACAAATATCATAACTACTTACAAATCTGTTGATGTTGATGAGCATCACAATTATGCTATTTACAATTCTGTGCTGATAAGCATCTTGGTATTGACTGTTAAGTTGGATATGGAAATGTCCTGGAAGGAATGTGATGAAGGTAGCTAGTAATTTTGTATTGAGGTATATAAATGCTAATACTCAGATTAATAAATGGAGATTGCAAAGTATATTTTCCACCTGGACATTCATTCACACTCTTGATATTTCACTGGAGCTGTATTCCCCAGATGGTGCCTGAACAGGGATAGACTTGAATGTCTTGCAGGAGAGTGCCCTCTGGAGCTCACAATTAAGGAAAGAAGGGAAAGCAATTTATATGAGACATAAGATAAAGTAAGGAAGAGATTATCACCAAAAGTAATCAATCATTAGAAATAATTTATCACCAGGCTCACATGAGGAATAAAATACAAGTTATAAGATATTAGATGTCAAATAAAAATATGAGGTAGAATATGATATAAAAATATAAGAAAATTTATGATTGATTCTTGTCCAGTTGATATCAATATGGTACACATATTGAATCAGAATAGGTCAAAATCAATCAGGTAGCAGGGACAGAGAACATAATCTGAAAGTATTGTTCCAAACTGCTTTGACACTTTTTAGGTTAGTGGCAAAAACTACCTTAGAAGGAGGAGACTATTTGATATGGAAGGAAGCATTTTTTGAGGAATACTTAGAGGGACATGGGTTAAAAATACCAGGAAAAATTGATAGAAGAACATCTTATACAAAAATCAGACAAGTACCTGATGAGAATTTTAATGACTTTGTCAGAAGCTTTATGATGGCAATCCAACCTTCAATTAACACGAGGAGGCAACTTAAATTTTATTGAAACAATTTGCTTTGAAAATGCTGATGCTGATTGTAAAAAAAAACATTAGCTGGGGGAAAACAGTAGAAAATGATTAAAAATTCAGAATATTAGGACTTTTACTTTTCAAGCTGCAATAATTATTGCTGTACTAAATCAAGACAATTTACAATCTAAAAAAATTCAAATTCTTGTATACGTTGTAAGTGTGGACAAATGGCTCATTTAAGAAAAAATTGTATTACTTAAAAGGTTGTACTTCATCGCAATTCAACAGATAAACTTCTGAATTTAAATCCAAAATGCAGGAAGAGTAGACTTTGAGTTTTGGAATATCAGTCTCAGAATAATAGGAACTGAAATTTGATATCAGAAACCATTCCCAGGACTAGCTCTGGCCCAATCCAACAATGGGCACTTTTCCTTCTTTTCCCCTCAAAACTATGCCTGCAAAAAATACCTTAAGTCTTATTTTATTTTTTTTTTTTGGACAATACAAGAACAGATTTTGAGCTTATGACTGGAGTAGTAGGTTCTGATTTTTTGGGAAAATATGTATTCTTTACTATGCCATTCCTCACCATGATATATTTTTTAAAGGGGGGAGAGGATGACAGTTATTAATAATACCTTACAAAAAATAAGAAAATAATCAAAATAAAATAAAATATATAATAAAAATAAAAATTTGGCGTGGTAAAGGTTTTGGAAGTAGAGGACAACCATTGTGGATGCAATCTATCACTGATTTTAGGCCAATTTTAAAATAGAAATTAGAAGGGATAGTTTAGTTACTCTAAATGATTATCAGAAATTGTTGAGGGATATTAATTGGATAAAATTGCATTTGAAATTGGAAACGCATGAATTGACAAAATTATTCAAAATTTTAAGAGGAGATTCTAACTCTAATTCAAAAGAAGTCTGAGGATTAGCTGCATTCAGTAGATGGTATTTACAGATGCTACTAATAAACAATTAGCCTTTTTATATATATATCCCTCTTCCTACTAAATGTTTTCAATACCCTGTTTGAATATATACAGTAGAATTAGTTATATGCAATTATTATTGCACTATATATTGCTTGAGAACTTCTAAATATTTTTCAGATAGCAAATATGCTGTTTATGTGGTTAACACCTAACATAGAAACAGCCCCAGCTCTGGATATCTTGCTGGTTAAAATGAGATTCCTTTAATATTAATTATTTCTATTGTTTAAAAGAATGGTTTATATTTACACAATGTTAATAACTGAGTAGCTGTTCTTATTTTTCAAATTTATGACTTTCGGCAAACCTGGAACAGTTTTCTTCCATGTCATTTTTGTTTGTATCTGTGTCTGTGTCTGTGTCTCTGAGAAATGTCTGTGTCATGTTTGTTCTGTGAACTAGATTTTGTTACTTGAAAAGATTTAAAAGATAAGCAACAAGAAAAAACCTCGATGCTGTAGTTAGAATGCTGGAAAAAATTCTTTAAAAGTCTAATTTTCTTCTGTGAACTTCAGCTCTGGCTAAGCTGGCGAGCTACACCAAAAAATTAGCTAATAAAAATTACAATAACATCTTTACAGATTCTCAAAAGTATTGAGAGCAAAACATCTTAGCAAATTCTCAAAATTTTGAGACAAATTGATCTTGGAATTTGGTAACTAGATAAAATAGCAATTAGGAAAATAGCAATTTTTTGCTAACCCTTTTTTGACTTCTATCTTGTCTGGAGTCTCCTTTTAAGCACCCCAGGTGGGATTAGAGGTGGACCCTCATAAGGGAAGATTGATATAGCCCTAATCTCTTTTATTTGCTAACTTCTTTCATTTTAGATTAGATTAAGAAAAGAGAATGCTAAAGTATTGTAAGGAAAGCAGCAACAGCCGTGGGCTCACAATCTTGCTCAAATACCTCCCTATCCCAGCTTGGGGGAATGGGAATAGAGTGGTCAGGTTCCATGGTCAGTATTCCCTGAGCCCTCCTACCTAAAACTACCACCAAAGGGAAATCCTGGCCCCACTTACTTCAGCCTTCATCAGGTTCTGTCCAGCAACTTCTTGGGAAGAATCTGGGTTACCCCTGGCAACACCCAGAATGGGAAGTAAGAAAGCCACTCAATCTCTGTTTTCAGTAAACTCACCATTCTCTGTTTCAGTTACAAAAATGTATTGGTTATGTAATTTATGGCAAATTATTTTATCTCTGCCCAGTTTTCTGATTTGTAAAGGTAACTACTAATGATTGTTGTTGTGAAGATCACATGATTGTAAAACTGCTTAGCAAAAAACAAATGACATATGAATGTTAACTGGTTTATTGGATAAAATTGCTTCATATTTAATAACTTTATTGGCTTTTAGATGTGATCAACATATGTCGCCAGTGTTGAGATAAATGATTTTTGGGTGTGTGTAAATTAAATTAAGCAAATTCAGTTAAATTAAGGCTTTACTAGGCCTAGAAAGATAATATATAGATCTTAATCTGATCTAAGAAGTTAGCAAATAGAGAGATTCAGGCTATATCAATCTTCGCTTATGAGAGTCTACCTCTAATCCCACCTAGATGCTTAAAAGGAGACTCCAGACAAGATAATGTAAATAATCAATCTCTTTCTCTTTCCTCCTCCTTCCCTCCTTCCCTACCTAGAAGAAAGGGTAAGAGGGAGAGAAAGAAAATGTACATAATTCCATGAAATGTGTTATTTGAGATTTGAGGGTAAAAGCAGTTTTAAAGGAGCTTTAATCAAAACCCACTAAAGAAACATATAAATTGTAATCTATTTGCACTATATTTAGGAGAATAGAAAAGCAGTTTACCTCTACTTTTAAAAACTGCCCCAAACCAGCATGCTTTTGACTTATCTAGTCAGGCTTCTCAGGGCCTAGTCACCAAAAATTGACATCTTAACTCTTTTTTGGCTTACAAAAGAGAAATTATTTGTGTGAATTGGAAGATATCCCAATGGCAATTCAGTTTGTCTGGAATATTTAACTAATATTTAAGAAATCTCATGAACTGAAATTAAATAATTTTAAAAATCTGCTCCATTTCAATTATAAATACATTTTTATCTTATTTCTTCCCTAAAAATAAAAAAGGAAAATTACTTAAGGAAATAAAAATCCTCTCTAAGAACTTCTCAACTCAATAGTTTGGAGACAGAATAGATTTGTCAACTAAAAGAAAATGGAAAGTTTATTTAACCTTGCTAATCCTGTTTTGTATCATTTCATAATTTAGGGAATTAAGACATTTTCACTGTTGATAAAAATTTAAAAGGAAATTACAACTAAAACTATTTGATTATTACTTAGGAAAAATCTAAAATTGTTAACTAAGTTATTTGGAGCTATTGTCATCATGTTAAACTTAAATCTGATAATTACTATATACAGCACAGTTCTTAAAAACACTAAGAATGGTGGGGGTTGAGCAACAAACAGCTCAGCCCCTTCCCTAGGGCCTCTGTCAACTCCCTTTAATTTGTAAGCTTGCCAGTTTTCTTCACCTTCAGGATAAGTAAAGTTGTCAGCCCTGAGAAATGAGACTGTTTAGAAGATATAATAATATATATAACAAAGAAAACACCTACTAAAAATCTATAAGCTCATTTAATGATTAATCCATTGCACTAAGATGAATTTTAACAAACAAAAAAGTTAAACAATTTCCTACGGGTCTACGTTTTGGTAAACTTAAAAAAAAATAATTTATCTAGCCCTAAGCTACTATTAGTAGAATTTGCAATTAGAAATAAAATCTCTTGGGACTGTAACTGATATTTTTTTATTTTTTTTTAAAATTTGATTGCCTGATCATTAAGTCACTAACCTACCACTTGAGAGAATTATTATAAGTTACTCAGAGAAATGTGACCCTGAATAGGTGGGGATCTGTATCTGGACAAGAGTTGGGAGCTTCTGCTCAAGTTAAGATCCTTCTGACTCAGTTTCCCAGTTCTGTTTCCTTGTTTTCCACCTGATCATTCCTGAGTCTGATAAGGTAAAACTATTATAATTGGATATCAAATAACCAAGGAAGCTTTATTTTGTCATGTGTAGGCTCCTAGGCTGAGATCTGAATAACTAATTCTGATAATATATATAATCACATCTCTGTATTTTCCTCCTATAAGAAATTTCTATAATCAGAGGAAATATTCAATACAATTCAATTATATAATATCTTATTGTTTTCCATCTGAAAATTTGTAGAATAAGTATTTGGCCTAATCATCTAGTTATTATAGATACATATAGATGTTTGTGTCTGTATGAAATAAAGTACTTAAAGGTTTCCAAAATAACGTAAGAACAATGGACATGATTATCTGTAAGACCTGCTATTTTATTATTTATTGAAACTAAAGCTGAAACATCTTTAATATTTGTGTATACTGTGTGTCCTGTGACACAAATATATTTCATTACATGAAAATTGCTGGCCAGTTTACATTGGTCTCTTTACATCTTATAGCAGTCCTTGTGGACTTGTCTTTCTAAGATTATCTTAACCTCTATTTGTTAAATTTATTTTTTATTCCAGATTTTGGTCAATTAAAGCTGCATTGCCCCGCTTCAAGGAACTGAATCACTAGATACCTCAATCAGTTCCAGTTTACCACTCCCCCTCCATAAAAATATGGGACCCTGAAGATGACTCACCTCTACTCCCATTCTCAACAGGAAGTAGTTTCAGAAGATGAGATCATTCCCCTGCTCCCAGAGGACTTTGAGCCCCATTAATTTGGGGAGGAACTGGAATTGATTGGTGAATTAATTAAATCCCAAATCATTCAATGTCTGGATGGGTCTCCTATTACAATATATTTGGGTCTTATAGGATGGTACAAATTTTCACATCTCAGATATGGGATTTCATGATGTTTTCAGGCCCTTCAGTAATATATTGTACAGCATGTTAAAAAATATCCACATATATTTCTAACTACAGATATTGTTTTAAGGAATGGCACTGGAATCCAAATCATCAATGTACTACGAGGATATATTGTAAACTAAGTTATTTGGAGCTATTGTGATGCTTATCAATTTACGATTCTGTGTTGATAAGCATTTTGGTATTGAAATGCCCTGGAAGAAATGTGATGAAGGTAGCTAGTAATTTTCTAATACTAATCTAAAGGTATATAAACACTGGCACTCATTAATCAATGGAGACTGCAAAGCATATCTTCCACCTGCCCTTGGATAGTCATTCACACTCTCAGTATTTCACTAGAGCTGGACTCCCACACATGCACACACTTACCCACCCCCACCCCACATACACAATATGTCTTTTCTATCCTTTAATTAAATTCTGCTCCATAATTTGCCTTGCAAACATTTAACCTTCTGGATCCAATGATCCCTCCCTTATCTTCTTTCATCCTTTATTTCCTCATTTGCCCATCCCTCCCGCCTTATTTCTTTATAGATTTTGGAGGGTGCTATATGTAGTGTTATCTATTGAACCAATTCAAGAAATTCAGAACTAAAAGCCCTCCTCCTCTCTGTGTCCTCTGCACCTCATTTGTATAACATTGAGCTACCCTACTGTTGAAGTGAATCTTATATGCATACATACATACATACATACATACATATATATACACACATATATACATATATTAAAAAATAAATAATTTGTCCATATTTAAACAGTTTGTCCATGTTAAGTTTGTTAAAATTGATCTTTTATATTGGCTCATAGTTAAATTTTCTGTTAAGATCAGGTTTGGTTGATAGAAAGTCCTGAAAATCTGCAAGTTCATTGAATGTTCATTTTTTTCTCATTCAGGATTATAGATAATTTTGGTGGATATGATATTTTTAGCTGTAGGCCTAGTTCTTTTGATTGTTGGTAGATATGATTCCAGGACTTGCAGTCTTTTATTGTAGCTATTGACAAGTCTTGTACAATTCTAGTTGTAGCTCCAGCATATTTGAATTTTTTTTTTCTTCCAAAATCTTCTCTTTGTTCTGGGAGTTTGAAATTTGTCAATAATATTCCTGTGCATTTTCCACACAAGATCTCTTTGGGGTCATAATTGGTGAATTTTTTCTATTTATACTTTCCCCTAAGGTTCTATCACTCCAGGACAATTTTCTTGGATTAGTGCCTGTATTATTATGTCAAGGTTATATTTTTGATTAGAACTTTATGGCAGTGCAATTATTGTTATATTTTCTCTTCTTGGTCTGCCCTCCAGATTTGTCATTTTTCAAATTCTGTTCTATTTTCTCATTCTTTATAATCTGTTTTGTTATTTCCTGGTCTCTCATAGCTTCATTGGCTTCCCCTTGCCCAACTCTTTGGCAACTCTTATTATCATCTTTGAGACATTGTACCTTCTTTTCTAGTAAGTTAACTTTTTCTCCCATAAACTTCTTATTTTGCTTGGATGGTTTTAATTTTTTTCCTTAATTTTTCCTCAATATCTCTCATTTGATTTTTGAATTCTTTTGTGAGTTATTCTGTAAATTCTTCCTGGGCAGGGGGCCATTTAATGGTACTCTTTGGGATAGAAGATTTTTTTTTTTTTTTTTACTAAAGTGTCCTCCTCTGAAGATGAACCCTGGTCTTCCCTGTTCCCATAATATGTTTCAATGGTGAGGTGCTTTCTTCTTTGCCAGCTCATTTTTTTTTTTTTTAAATAAGAGGTATTAATATAAGCACCTCTTATCGTGGGATGGCGGGGATGGTGTCTCAAGCTTTTCTTCAGCTCTTCACTCTGAGCAGGAACCCCAAACAAGAGCTATACCCTCCTGCAAATACCCATAGCCAGCAGAATACCTGCCCTGCTACTTCTGCACTCACCAGGTGCTGGTTTCTTCTCGCCCAGAGTTGTCTCAGCAGCCCAACTGGGCCCTCATTTTCCAAAATTTCCAATTTTCCTCAGTCTTCCCAGACTCAAATCCTCACTTCACTACCAGTCTGGGAAGCAAAGGTCTCTGTGGTTCCTGCTGAGGTTTCAATCACATCCAGCTAGAGATCTCCCCTTGATGTTTCTGGAGAGCTAGCCTGAGGTGTTTGTACTTCAGACAAGTTAATCTCCAAACCAGGACCTTTTTTCAGATCTTCTCAGTTTGTATCTGGAGGACCCCAATTCTGTCACAAGGCTTCTTGATTTTTATTGAGTGTGTGTTCACTAAGGCAAATTTGTTCTGTTTGTGGGAGAAATCTGGAGAGCTTGAAATTTATCAACCTATTCTACCATCTTCCCAGAATTCTCTGCTAATATTTTTTAAATCAAAAATTTATGTTGCTACTGGTATTTGGGATCATACTATTGCTTTAGGGTTTTAAGAGACAAGCTGTCTTTAATGCCTAGACTTATTTTCAGGGCCTAAATCTGTTTGTGTATGAACAGGTAAGAAGCAATAAATGCTTCATTGCTATATGTTACATTCTTTGGGGTTTCCTTGAATGCCATCAAAGAGCAGACTCTGATCAGGTGAAAAGGATAGGTTCTATTTAAAGAAGGATTAATCAACTATTTAAAGTCTCTGACTATTAGTTCAGTGCTAGATCTATAGTGAACTGTATGATCCTTAGTAAATAAATTCTTCTGAAGATGCATTGAGGGGGCACAATGGCTTATACTTAGGCTGTGGTTTTACCAAGAAGGGCTTTGTTTCTTGTGAGAATGATGTGCTTGTTAAAAAAAACAGAGCATCTTGGTGAATTTTTATTTTGTGAGTGGGAGGGGTGGGGAAGGCAGGGAGAATAACTGGCTAACAACTAAGTTCTCATTTTGTTGTGCCACAGTTCTCTTTTATTGTCCTGCCTCAGTTTCCCTAATTGTCCTGCCTCAGTTTCCCTAAATTCTCTTGCCTCAGATTTTCTGAATTGTTCTGCATCAGTTTCCCTGAATTGTTCTGCCTTAATCCGCTGATTTACAACCCCTCCTCTTGATCATTAGGACTAACATAACTTAGGCCTAGTTGTTCTAAGGTTATAAGTTGTAAATGTATAAAGTCAAGATACAGGGGAGTTCAGACTTCCTGGCTCCTAACTCCTCCTAAGTCCATGAAGAATTTATGGTCCTATCCCACAGCCTGTCAGAACTGGATTGATGCCTGGAGATTCCCACTCACCAGAATTTGAACTCCAACCCTGCCCCCCACCTTTGTTTAGCTACCTGAGCTAAGGGCTATATCTATGTCATTGAGAACTTACATTCACTGCTGGATGCTTTGGACATCAGCCCTGGGGGCAGCATGCCCCCCCTTCCCCCTGCACAATCTCCCTCTTAGAAATCCAAATAAAATATTAAAAACTCTCTAATCTCTATCTTGCCTCAGTTTCTATGGCATTACAATTTAAGTTAATATCTTTGCCTATGGAAACTATGCATATTTATAGCAGCTCTTTTTGTGGTATCCAAAACTGGATATTAGGAGATGCCCATCAATTGGGAAACAGTTAAACATATTTTGTTATATAAATGTAATAGAATATTATATTATAAGAAATAAAGGAATAAATTATTTCTAAGATGCATTGAATTATGGTATAACTAATCTAGAATAAAGAGAGCAGAACATAAACTATAATATTAAATTATAATATCAATATAATAAACATTGAAGATAAAATGACTGTCTATGATTGTAGAGGACAGATAATGAAGTATAATGTTCATTTCCTGGCAAAGAGGTGATTGATTCAAGAAGTAAAATGAATTTTTTTTAACATGGCCAATGAGGGAATTTGCTTTGTTTAGCCATGAATATGTCTTACAGGGAATTTACTTTCCCTTTTCTTTTTCCATTGGGAAAGATAGAGAGAGGATGAGAAAATAGAAATAAAAAAAATTATTTAAATAAAAACTAAAAATTAAGAGCTATGCTTATTACCATATCTATTAAAAAGATAAATGTAAAATGTTTTACAACTCTTAAAGCACTATAAAAGCTAGTTAATGCTATCGTCTAAGCCAACCTTATTTTTTAGATGAAACTGTGACCCAGAAAATTGAAATGATTTGTCCAAGGAGACACCATAAGAAAAATGTGGAAGGGCCAGTATTCAAGTAAGATCTTCTGATTCAAAATTCAAGGTTGTCCATTGTATAATGTTACTTCTTAAACACAGATTCATCATCCAGAAAGAATTGGGATACTCCATGGATGAGTCCTGCCTCTGTCTAAACTATCTATTAGTGATTGTGGCCTGAATAAGGCTTCCAAAGATTCCTAAATTTTAGGATGAAAATTCTCAAAATCATCCAGTAGGGGCCTCTCTTCTGTTATCAATGATATCAACCATATAGGACCTGTCCAAATAAATGTGAAGGGAATTACTGGAACAACTTTGGCTTAGTTATCATGGAATTTGTGGGGATAGAGTTGCAGGCCTAGTCTGATCTGGGCCAAGGACCCAGCTAGCTATTTTGGCTAGCCAGAAAATATTTCTGGTAACTCATACCAGTTATTTCAAGTCTCAAAAGTATGTTTTGATCACCAAAGAAGCCAATCTCTTTTATTGTTATTTTTACTTTTTATATCACAATTAAAGAGATAGGGATGCAGAAGGGACTTGGAACAATGGTAGAAGAAACTCTTGCCCTTTACCAATCAATGCAAGTTAGCCCGTGTTCTATGGCTCATAGTATTAGAGAATTACCCACATCACTGGGTTAGAGGACTTGCAGTCATATAACCTGTATGTATCAGAGGCAGAATTTAAATCCAGGGCTTCCTACCTTCAAGGTCAACTCTCTATGCACTACACACCATCTTCTCTCTCAGTATCTGATACATTCTCTTCAAACCCGTTATCCCTTACTGAATCCTCTGTTAAAAAAAAAAAAAAGAAAAGAAAAACAAAAAATATTTAGGCAAAATCAACTGACAGCATCCATATCTAACACTGTACACCAGAAAATTCCACTTTGACAGTTTCTATTACTCTGTTGAGAGAAGTACCATGTTCTTTATTCATAGTTAACTTCTTTTTAGTGTTATTGTTTACATTATTATAGTCATTGTATATATTAGTCTTTGTGGTCTGTTTTACTATACATATAAGTTCCTTTCATGATTCTCTGCTTTATTTTTATGCACATTATATTCACATGTCATAATTTACTTAGTTACTCCCCAATTGGTGGTAACTGTTGTTAAAATCCTCAGTTATTTTTTTTCCTACATTTTTCTTTAATTTCACTGAAATTACATTAATTCTTTAATTTTGCTGAAGGATTTAGATTCCTAAGCTTTCAATTCGTGAAATGCAATATAATTTTTAGTCTAACAAGCTGAACAGATGGACATTTAGAGGTACAAAGGTGTTAAATTATCTGATCATGTTTCAAAGTAAGTCAAAGCTAAGATGAGTTTAATGTTCAAGTTCAATATACAGAGAACAGCTAAAATAAAAACAAAACAAACTTTGATGCTCCCATCCACCCAACCATATACACAAAGTCATCTTGTAGATTAACCCTCTCCCATAAAGCTAATATTTTTCTGATCATTTCACTAGTCATTAGCACTTATATTAGTGTCCAACAAGGACATTTAAATCTGTCAACTTCACTTATTAGTGGCTAAAGAGTAAAAAGAGGAGAGGAATATAGCCAATGACTAAATTAATGTTAAGGTTATCTATGATGTTCTCTTATCCCTGGCATGCCATTAGTACAGATAATGGAGAGGTAGCTGTTGATAGCAGGATTGCAAGGTGAAGATTTGGAGGAGTGCTAGGAAATCAGATGTAACTCTTCTAAGGACAAATGGTAGGGATTGAGGACACACATTCAGGATAAATATGGCTTTGAGTTATGCAGGGCATGGATGAGGATGATTTATGCTATTTGTGTGGTTGAAAAAAGAAGAGACCCTGGTAGATGACCTTTAAAAGTCATATCAAATGGCTAGGGTGCTGAAAGAAGAAGACACAGACCTCACTTGAAAGCATGTCATTAATTTATGGTTGGAAAGAGGCATGTGCAAGTCTGCATATGAAACATATCTAGGGAGGGTAAGGACATTTAGAACTAATTCATTGCTTAATAAAGTCTTCTCTTTTTACTGGATGGATTTTTCTTTAAATCTTGCTTTCCTATCTTCCCCTTACTGATTGTTATCATACATAAACACTAAACCAACAGTGCACAGAAAAGAAATGCAATATTAATTCAGGGGTACATCTTGTTATTCCTCAATAATTTTTTTTAGTGATTCTAGTGCTTTAAAAATTTATTACATTATATGATCACAGGATGATATAAGACTCAAATGAGTCAATGATTATAGAAGGGCATTTTCACGAACTACATGTACTCTATGGCTGGAATTCTCTTCACCTTCATGTTTGCCTCTTGATTCTCTGACTTCCTTCAGGTCTCAGCTACTGTTGTTGGTGTCTCCAAGAAACTTTTTCCATTCTCTTAATACTAGTGCCTTCCCTTTGGAATGATCTCCAATTTATTATGCTGATTTCTTGCTTGTATATGGTTCTTTGGATGTTATTTCCTCCAATAGATTGTCAGTTCCTTGAAGGCAGGATCTGTTTTGCCTTTCTTTGAAGCCTCAAAGTTGAACAAAGTACCTTACACCTAGGAGGTATTTAATAAATGCTTATTGACCTGATTCTTTAAGGTAGCTTGAAAATCTATCTCAGGCTACTTAAAAATATATATTCCTGATAGCAGAGATATTTTCCTACATATATTTAGTCAAGGAGAGCCACTCTTCCCAATTTAATCTTCTTAGGTGTTCTTTCTACTTCCTTACATGGTAATCAGGTGATAGAAGTAGAATCCAGATATGGTGGTTCTACTGCCATCGTTAAAAAGACTACATCACCATAAAATGTCTAAGATCTTTTAAGTCAGCTTTCTGCTATACTTGTTTATTTATTTGTAAATATGAGGCAATTAGTGTTAAGTAACTTGCTCAGGGTCACACAGCTAGTATCAAATGTCTGAGCTAGCCACTGTCCTAGTTTGATGTATTTATTAGTCAACAAACATTTATAGCACTGTGCTGAGAGTTGGAGCTACAAAGAGAGACAAAAAGTATGGTTCCTGACTTCAAGGAGCTCCTAGTTTAGAGGAGGAGTCAACATGCAAAAAGAGAAAGAAAAACAGAGAGAGAGAGACAGAGAGAGACAGATAGAGACAGAGACAGAGACACACACAGAGAGAGACAGAGAGAGAAAGATAGACAGAGAGTCAGAGACAGAGATAGCGATGGAAAGATAGAGACACACAGAGAGACACACAGAGAGATAAAAAGACAGAAAGAGACAGAGATAGAGAAACAGATACAGATACAGAGAGACACAGAGGGAGACAGAGAGAGAGACCAAGAGACAGAGACAGAGGCAGAGAGAGACAGAGAGATGCAGAGAGAGACAAAAAGAGACACACAGAGAAAGTGAGACAGAGATACAGAAACAGAGAGACATACAGAGAAGGAGAGAGACAGAGAGAAAAAGAGAGACAAGAGACAGAGGCAGAGAATGACAGAGGGAGACAGAGGGAGAGAGAGAGGAAAAAAGAGAGAGAGAGAGAGACAGAGAGAGAGAGACAGAGACAGAGACATACACATACACAGAGACAGAGAGAGGAATGGCATCTTTGTTAAATATCAGAACTTGGGTAAATTCTTTTGGCTTATAGATTATGTTACTGATTAGTTAGGTAAATGGTGTAGTGGATGGAGCCCTAGATCTGGAATCAAGAAGTTCAAATCCAACTTCAGATATTTACTAGCTTATTAACTTAGTAAACCGTAGACAATTTACTTCATCTCTGTCCATCTCTGTAAAATGGAGGTAACAAAATACCTATCTTCCAGGATTGTTGGGAGGATAAAATAAGATAATATTTGTAAAAGTGCTTTGCAGCCTAAAAGCACTCTATAACAAAGAATGAATCAAAAGAAGTGGTTAAATTCTTCAAATTTGCATTATTCTAAGTTAAAATTATATGTAAAATATGGTAATTGATTCTAGTTCAATGGAAATATTCATTGAAAATTCAAGTAATATAATCACTTAATTCAGGACTTAGCTATAATAGCTGGCATTATTAATGATCCACTTTCAAAGTCCAGGCACTATATATGATTTAATAAATCAAAAAATGTTTTTGAGCATCTAATCTGTATTTAGTATTGTGTTACAAGAATAAGACATGATCTTTCTCCCCAAAGAGATTAAAAGTTAATTGGGAATATAATATAGAACAATTAACACATATAGAAAAGAATTAAATGAAGTTTTGATAGTAAATACTAAAGAATAGTGGAAGACATCATGGAGAAAACAAGTTTTGAGTTGGTATTGAACAATAACTGGAGTTTTGAAAGAGGAAGATGGAAAGAGAGTATAAGAAGATTAGGAAAATAACAAATATGGTTTTTTATAGTAAAAAAAAAGCAGACTGAGAAATAAATGTCATATTATATATACATATATGCATATGCATAAATATACATATTTCCTTTTAGATATATTCTGTATATATTATCTCATTTGATCCTCACAAGAATCCCGTGAAAAAGTGACATAATATTATCCTCGTTAAAAAATGAGAAAACAGTGATTCAGAAAGAGTTTAGCTGTCATTAGCTCAAGATCATATAGGAGTAAGTGGAAGATTTGGGATTTGGACCTAGTTGTCTGATTTCAAGATCAAATATTATTTTCAGAAATAAGGCATTTGGGAAAAAATCTGGAGGGGGCTGATTTGATGGGCAAAGGAATTTTTTTTAAGATATTGAAATGGTGATGATGGCTGAACAACTAAAATGAAATTTCTACCATTATTTAGAAATAATTGACCTTGAATTCAGGGGAGAGGTCAAGAGGAAAGATGGAGATTTAAGTCATCTGCATAATGTTAATAGTGGAAGTTATGGAAATCAGTGCACTAATATTTAAAGAAGAGTTTAAATGGTTCCCCATATTTGAATAGACCCTATCATGGAGGCACATTTATACATATAGGATATAACTTTGGCAATTTAGAAAGTAGTTTGGAATAAATGTCAAGACTAAGAGGTATGTGTAGCCTTGTTCTAAATACTTGAAAAGTTTAATTTGTATAACTAAACTAAATTTTAACTATCCCATGCAGACAAAATGGAAGAACGATTATAGATGATGAGAATCTCCAAGAAGTTCCAATTTGTAGGTGACATTGTGTTGATTGAAAACAAACAAACCCTGAAACACTATATAGAAGCTCCTTAATAAAATCTAGCCAATCAAAAGAAATCAAACCATTCTGGGAGGAAAAAAAAGATAGATAAAGAAAGCCCTTTGCTTAGGTCATACCTTGTAGTTAGAAAAACACTGTAAATGAATGCAAATTGGGCTGCCTTATAATAGTGAAATTTCACATTGCTTCTTCCAATAAGCCCAATTCTCTCTCTGTCATAAAAGCCAATCTCTTAAACAGCAATATTCTTTGGGTAATACTATAGGGCTGTAAATTATAGAATACACCAACCTCTGAAAAAGCAAAATTTTCGGTTATCTAAGGAGTATTGGAAGCATATATGATGAATGCAAGTACTCTGCAACACATGACTAATGATTACTTATCTGCATATGATGTCATAAAAGACATCACCAAGGATGTGCTGGGCTAATTATATAGTGAGAGTGAAAGGTAATAGATAAAAAAGCCTGAGTGATGGACAGATACCCAGGAAATACTCTTAAAATCCAAAGGAAGGCTTGTAAAAAATTTGATGATTTATAGAAATACACTAGTAAGAGTTTCACAAGAGGAAAAAGCAAGAAGGGAAGATGCAGTGCCTACAACACCCACACAATGAGATTACTGATCTTTTGAAATATTTATGTATAAATGAGTCTTCATGAATAAAATGATATAAGGAAAAATTACCTTTCTCAATAATCATTCTTCACCAATTATATCTTCAAAACTTTAAGAATAATAATTGACATTCTGATACCCTTTAAAGTTTATAAATCATTTTATTTACATGATCTCATGTGTATATCACAAAAACCCCCAGTGGTAGAAATTGTATGTATTATGTCCATTTTATAGATGAGAAAATAGTATTCAATTTTTGTGGTTTTCACTTTCAAATTATCTAATAGAGTCTTTCCCATATCATTGACTTAAACAACTGATAACTCAAGCATGTTTTGAATAAACATTTTTTTAATATTTTGGAGAATGGATGTATGTAAATTCAGCATTCAAACAAAGGTTACCACTGACTGAAATTGTTCTTACCAATATTTGTATGGAAAAATATCTTTCTATTTAAACAGACTATATGCATAGTCTAGAGAAAGCTGACTTTGAGCCAGGAAGACTTGGATTCTATGCTAATGAAATCATGGGTATAGCCTTTGTCATTGTCCTATTGACTGTGGGGTAAAAAGAATGGGTTCATTGATATTTGAATACCCTGCCCAATCTTGAAGTATCTGGTGCAAGTTTCCAGAATCTTGGAGAGTGCATACCATACCATATAGGTGTAGAAGACATTTTCTCATAGGGAGCTCCTCATATCAAGAAACTATAAAAATGCATGTTGTGTCTGACATCTCTAATCTGATTTAGTTGGGTCTGAATTAATGCTTCTGTGTTTGCATTTCTTTTTATATCATTTGAGGAGGCAGATTTTCATTTTTTCCCCTATTTGTGTGTTTGTGCTATCTCACTCATTAAACTATAAATGTATTAAGGGCAGGGACCATAGCTGTTCCATTTGTGTCCCACCTCCTCACCCCCCAGTTCATCTAACTGGCATATGGAGGAAAGATGATTAGGTTCAAATATGGAGGGAGTGTAATGTTGACCTTTCTTGACTAATGAATTATTATTCCTAATCATGAATATATCCCTATATTATGAGAACTTTGAGAAGCAAGAGTAGTAACTCATGACTCTGTGGAAGGAAAATGATTGGATTTCTGAGGACAAAGGAAAGACAGTTATTCCTTATTGATCCTGATGAGTCTCTCTCAGCTTAGTACAGCCAAAAGTAGGGGGTAAGGGCAGGATTGCCAAGAAGGCAGGTTAGAATGGGGAAGAAACATTCGAGAGAAAAGAAGTTATATTCAGTAGAAGGACATCATTCTCTCTCATTTAAGGTGAGTTAGTTGGCCTTTTTGCGGTTAAGTTATGGAAGTTTAAGTGTTAGTCTACATAGCCTCTGAAATTTTGTGATTCTGTGATCCTCACCATAACCCTATGAGCTGAGGATTACTATTCCCCATTTTACAGATGAAAATACTGAAATTCCCATAGTTTAAGTATGTCTTCCTAGTCACACAGAGATTGCTGTTTTATCCATCTTTCACGAGAACCATAATATCAGGGAGGTGATATGCAAGTGAGTTGAATTTAAGTGAGGGAGGGCTGTGCAAGGTCACATGCTTCACTTTCTCCTCCAGACCCTCTGGGTCCAGTGGCCAGATAAAAATCAGGATGACTGAAGATGGTCCTGGAAGCAGTGGGAGACCTTGGACTTTTTAAGCTAAGGACTTTAACAGGTCTTTGTTTGACTGAGGCAATGCCCATTCTGTGATTAAGGGTAGGTAGCAATTGAGGCATAGAATGGCTTCTTTCATGTACGCCCCCCCCCCCAATCTGAATAAATAAATAAAGCTTGGAGGAGAAGCCCCTCAGGATTTCTGGCCAAAACAGAACTTGGTCACACAGTCAGCAAATATCAGAGGGAATATTCAATAACAAAGAGTTGTTACAATTCCTTTCTTTGTTGTCCTGAGAACTATTATCAAGGACTAGGGGGATCCCTGGAAGGGAATAAAGGAAACTGGCATCCTCTTCCCAGCTCCAACAGAAGTCTTGCAGTGCAGGAAATCTTCTTAAGTAAAGAGTAAGTGGTCATGGATGGAAATCTGAAAGGGGTATCAGTGGATACTGCATATTTTGGAGTGACAAAGTATTGTAGGTCCCATGAGCTCTGTGACACTACATAAATATTCTTTAGGAAAACAAAAAATATCTACTTTAATATGAAAAAAAAATTGACATTTTTTTTTTCAATGCAGCTTGAACTGATGATGTATGCATTAACATTTCATGGAAGAAGCAATCTTTTACTAATGTACCAGCAAATGAACTTAATTGTCTACATCAGTTTATGGTTTAGAATGTAAAGTTCTGATAATTGCCTGTTGTGCAGAAGATAAACACATTTATTTTTATGGCCACCATTTCTCTCTTCTCATTCAATTCTACTTCAGTTACATGCTTCCAAACCTATTTTGAGCCTTCTGCATAATTACTCCAAGTAAGTGATATTTTAAACTCTGTTCACACTTGGCTGGGCCTTTCCAGAACACCACTCATCGCCTGGGATAGAGTTGGGAAAGGAAATGATTGACATACATTGAATATAAGAACTAGAATAAGAACAATCAGTTCAAAAATTGTTAGCTAAGGATGATTTGGTGAAATTGCAGACATTTCTAAACTGAGTGATTCTATGTTACGGCTGCCTTTAAAATTAGTATTAAAAAACAGAATTCTCAACGTATTATTGGCCTGAGTCAAAATCTGGGAAAGGTACTTGTACCCTAGGAAAATATTGATGTAAAATGACTACTGTCCTGCCTTTACTCGCTGTCAGAAAATCATAGTGCCATATCTGGAAGGGAACTTTGGAGACTTCTAGACAAACTCCTTCACTTTTTAGTTAGGGGAACTGAGATCCAGGGAAATGAAATTATTTCCCTGAGGTCATTCCAGTAGTAAATGGCAGAGGTAGTAACCAGTTCCTCTGACTCCAAAATTAACATGTTTTTCTACTGAATCATGCTTTCAGCAAAAAGTAAGGAAAAGTAGAAGAAATTCTCTTTGTACTCCCATAATTAAATATATAAATATGCTAAGTATTTAGGATATCTGTGGACCGAGAGACAACTTCCCCACTCACAAACCTGACCTTTCACTTTCAGGGTATGGAATTCACCTAGAATAGTGAGAAAGGCCCATAGGACAGTGACACTCTTGTCTCTGGACCAACTGGGATTGTTCTGTATACTAGGAATCCTATCAAACTTGTTGGAAGCATCAGATCATCCATATGGAGGTGCTCTTCTGCCATAAGCACCCCATCTCTTTATTGGAGTCCTGGGGAAGGGAGTTCTCTGTAGTTCTCCGTCTGTCCTTCAAGGCCTATGAAGAAAGTATTTTCCTCCTTTGAAAAATCTCCACAATTTGAAATGCATTGACAATGTGAGTCTTAATTTTCATTTCATAGATTGAGATTCTAGATTCAGGAAATGTTTTCTTTTTGTCTCTAAATGCCTGATGCTTAGTACAATGCTTGACACAGAATAGGAGTTTTATCCTGCTTGTTGATTGACTTTTATTGATTTTGATTTGAAATTTCTTTTCATTGAAAAAAGTGGATGAATTTATGCAGT
>NC_067401.1:275819572-275849572 GCF_016432865.1 Antechinus flavipes
GATTCATTTAACTATTCCCCAATGAGCACTTACAACAGAATGACTTTGATATCCCCAGCAGACCTATCACATTCCATGATAAGTCAGAAAAGAATGATACGCTAAGAAAACCGAAAATGTCAAATGAAATTATGTTGATAGAGAAAATCCTACATCTTTAGTGAACAGCAAACACACACAATCCCTGCATGACATTCCACTACTGTAACAGTCAGCACCCAAGAAGGATAGACTATATGTGCCCCAAACATGATTTGAAACATTTAGAATCACCTTTTTATATAGAAATCATGCAGAAAAATGCAAAGCTTCAATTGAAGATTATGGATGCTAAAAAATACAGAGATTTATTTACAACAAGAGAATGCAAAAGCAAGCTATACACGTTTTCTGGGAAGATATTTGTTAATTTTCTATAACGATCTCTTAACAATTTTCTAAAAGCAAAATAACTGGGTTGCATTTCACTTTTAAGTTCCTCCTAATCTCTCTAAGAACTTTCGAGGCTTGCTGTTTCATTTTAAAAAAATTTAAGTGGGGGAAGTAGTGTGATATTCCGCCTCTGCTTTGATTTACTAGAAGTGTTTCAAAAAATTACATAGCATCTTATATTTTTATAGCAGAATAATTGTAGAATCATTAATTTAGCATATAAAAGTGTTTTTCTCCAGCTTAGGGTTCATAGCTACATACAAGTTCCAGTTAAAATCAAAGAGTACACACCCATTTCTCTAAATAATGGGAAGAATTATTCAAAAGATTCTCTGTGGTCCCAAAGAAAAACATTACCTTAGAGGAAAATATTCATATTCCAACAATGGCAATAGGAGAAAAAAGAAATCTTTCTCTATAAAGAACTTTTGACATAGTTCTAAACTAATTAAAGGATTTACATTTAATTACAAATTGCTATTTATATAAAATTGAACTTTTTTTAAAATTTTGGACTGTGTATACCCAAAAAGTGCTTTGGAGAATTTCTTTTATTATCTAATGGATGTCACAATTTACAGTAAAGGACAATAAATATTTTATTAAGTTCACCTCCAAATTCTCCAAAATAAATGAAACAAAAAAAAACTCAATTAATTTTTATATCGTCAAGATCATATTAATATCTTCTGACCTCATCAGAAATATCTTCCCTATCTTATCTTCCTCTCAATCACAATAAAAGAAAATAACCCCAAAGGAATAAAACTATTTATTTATACAGTGTTTTCTTGAATTTTATGTCAAACTGATACAAGGTTGACCTGGCTACATTATTACATTTTTAAAATATGTATTTATTTATTGAAATTTTCAGTTTTTCTTGCACAACATATTCCTCAAAAAGAAAATAAGCTTTCCCCAAAGAAATCCCAATTCTAATAATTTATTTGCAGTAGGAAATTTTCCTATCAACTCATTTCATCATGGATTATATTTTTTTCTATAAATGAAAGCACTCATTATGTTAAGATAACAAATCACAAATTTCACGTATTCATTCTTCTTTTGCCACAATTAATTTCTTTACATGAAAAGAACAATTCAATAAATCTGTCATTTTAAAGACAACTTCAATGTTTTCCATTAAGACCTCCCTGGAAAACAAATCATTAATATTGTCACCAGTACTAACACTCCTATGATAACTAACAATGGAAAGTCATAAGTCTCAAAAGAGAAGGTCTTGTTAAGAAATTCCAGGAAATAGTCATAGTGTGACTCCACAATCTAGTGGATGATACAATTTGTATAAGAAGATAAAGTTGGGCCAGAGAAAGATTTCACTTAATCTTTGGATTGGTGGAGGGCAAATTAGGCCCTCCTAATAAAAATACTTACAGAAATGCATTTCAAAATAGTTTTAGGAAGCTGACTTTAAGCCTATTTTCATAAAGTTCCAAGAGAATTTTGAATACATTTTCAAGCATCATGAGTGAAGAGCCTGCTTTCAAACCTCACTAAATCAAAATTCCCTTGTTGTTTGGTTAAGTGACCTATTTCAAAATCAGAACACTTTCTTTCAAACTTGTTTGCCTTCCCCCTCACCCTTTCTCCAGCATTTCTCTTTCTCTTTGGTAGCTGGATTCTGAAGTACTCTTTAAATCTTCTGACTGCTGCTGCTAAGGGCTACAATAAAGAAGAAACCTCTGATGGGCTAAAGTTTGCTCCAAATCCTATTCACCTAAACACATTTGCCGTTATCCATCCTGATGGCTTCATGTGATTAATACAATCATTTTCAGTCAATGAAATTGATTCTTTCAACATTTCCAAAATTTTCCACAAGAGAAGGCCCAGCAATGTGGGGAAATGAAGGTAATTTCTTTTTTTTTCAAGAAAAAGAAAGAAATTTAGCAAAGGAAAGAAAGAATGTTAACCATTTTGATATAAGTAAAAGGGGCTTCTGGAGAGAGAGCAAATTGATTTATCATATGTGTTTATTGCTGAGATCTACACTAAGTTATGGTTAATTACACAGCAAAACATTTCCCACTTTGACTGGGTTCCCCTCTGCACCTTAGCCAGCAGCATTCCTGAACAACATGGAGAGTATTTGCACAGTATTTGCAATGAACCATACATTGTGGGTAATTTATCATCATCATTTAAAGCATCAATCTCTTCACCTTCTCTATAGTAGAATTGTTCACCAAGAGAAAAATCTAGAGGAACCCCGCAAATCAGCCTTGCCTATGTCTACTCAAACAGCTTTATTAATTTTAAAAACAAAAATGGATAGAACAGAGACACAAACAGAATCTTTTCCCCTCCTGTTTCTTTTTTCTTTTCTCACCTTAGCTTCTTCTTTCAGCACATAAAAATCCTCTTCTTCAGGGTTTAGAGTTGTTCTCAAAAAATAGCCCTTAGCTTCATGCCTTTCGTTGCCTTTTCTCCTTTTTTCTGCCTGAGTAAAAAAATTCCTCTGGCAAATGACATTTCTGCCTGAATTGATTGTCCAAGCCTTTAATTCTAGCATTTCAATACATGGACTTGGGGAGATTATAGATGTGTCGTGTTTCATGGACTTTTCATTGTGATAATTTAGGTTTAGATTGCTGATAATGTTGGGGCATTGTAGAATATATAGTCTGACAGTGATCATAAAATGGACATTTGTTACTGCATTGTGTTTCATGTTGCTGAATGGTGTCCACAAATATTTGCAAAACATAAAAAATACTGATATTTTAATGATGCAGTAGGATTGCATCAAATAAAAGGCACTTTAGCTGTAGCTATATGACAAGAAAATTTACTGCGTACCAATAGGAGCAGAATTTAAATGAAAAGTCCTATAGAAAATAATTCTTTGCTTCTTGGAGGTTTATATGTATGTATGTGTGTGTGTTTTTATTGGTGTGCTAAATTGATTATATGCAGCAAATGGCATCATTTCCTTTACAGAGAATTTTGATAATTTCCAGATGGCTTCAGTTTTTATTTTAAATTTATAATTTTGATGAAGAATCAGAATTATTCACATCGAGTTTCCATTTTTACAAGCTTTTCAATTTAATTTAACTGTCTGACCAAAACCCAGGTAATTATCATTGGGATCATGGAATCTAGAAGAAAAAAACTTAGCAATCATTTGATTCAGCCCTATCATTTTACAGGTAAAGAAGTTAAAGTTTGTAGAGATAAAATAGCTTATGCATAATCTTTAATTGTGGATAAATTATATATTTTTATAAGACATACATGGAGAGAAACAGACAAAACTCAGAGAAACAGAGGCAAACAAAGCGCATGATAGATGTAGCTTCCCTATCTAGAAAAATGTCTTTTCACATTCAAAGATAATTTTACCAATGGTGATGACAATCTACATTCCTGAGAGTTTACTAGGTGGACTGGGTCTTTTCTATATCAGAGAAAAGATTGCTCCTTGTTTCCAGTTACCCAACCATTTTAGAACCTGACTTTCTTAGTTGTTCTATTTTTACTCACAGTCTGTCCTTTGCTTAAAGGGATTCACCCATCTGTGACTGTTGCTCTCTAGGTTGATCAGCCCACTACAGTTATTTTCTAGCAGTCCTCTGCAATATTTCATCATTTGATACTTAGTCCCAGCACGTCCTTGTGTTATTTCTCCTCGCCACCCTGTTTGTGGTTACCCCAATTTTGGCTCATCACACAGCCTGTGTTGTCATCCATTCTCCACACATGTCCACCCCTGAAATATTGGGTTGCATAAAGTCTTGCTTTGGGGTTGGGAGGCTGGCCATCATCCAAGATCTTGCGGGTGATCCTGTTTGACATTTAATGCTATGTATGGTCTATTGACGATGATGAAGAAACTCCCAGAAAAGCCTAGATAACAGTGTGCCCAGGACTTGTAGCTGTAGAGATTAGATACCACCACCATTCTTAGATCCCACCCTTGGCATAGAGCTTGATTCCCTATTAATTTCACATTAACTTTCTCTGCCCCTCCCCACTGCCTTCAAAGGGCACATTAGACTTCTTACTTTAACAATCATTTCTTGCTACTGTGTCTTCATATTGTCCAATGCTAGAATTCTAAGCATCTCTGTCTTTGTATTTATCACGTGAAAACATTAATCTTCTTTGTTTTATAAAATGTTAAATGATGCTCTAAGCATTGTTCACACAAAACGATTAATTGATCCGTTGAAGTCTCCCTCTCATTAACCAGTTCTTAGGACATTGTAGATCATGTTCCAGCAACAGCTTATAGTTGTCTCACCATGAAAATTTACAGTAAATGGGTTTGTATAAAAAAGTGAAAAGGACCCATATGCGCAAAAATGTTTGTGGCATTTCTTTTCATGGTGGCAAGGAAGTGAAAATAGAGTGGATCCCCATCAAGTAGGGAATGGCTGAATGAGTTATGATATGTGAATGTAATGGAATGTTATTGTTTTACAAGGAAATAATGATCAAAAATAATAATGTGTTATTTCGTAAAAGGTTGGAAAGACTTACATGAACTGATGCTGAGTGAAGTGAGCAGAACCAGGACAACAATGTACAAAGTAACAGCAAAATTATGTGATGATCAATTATCATAGACTTAGGTCTCAGAAATACAAAGAATCAAGACAATTCCAATAGACTTTGAATTGAAAATACAATCTGTATCTAGAAAAAGAATTATGGAGACAGAATTCATATTGAAGCATACTATTTTCAACTTTTTCCCCCTTTTTTCAAATGGCTTTTCCCTTTTGTTCTGATCTTTTTTACAACATGACTAATATGAAAATATATTTAAATGATTATACATGTATAACCTATACCAGAATGCTTGCTCTTATGGGGAGGGGGAGGTAAGGGAGGACAGGAAAAAATGGAATTCAAAATCTTACAAAAATGACTGTTGAAATCTATCTTTACATGCAATTAGAAAAATAGGCACTATTGAAATTTTTCAAAAGGAAAAAAAATACAGTAAGTTTTATAGTTTCCTATGTACAGGGGAGCTGTGTGTAGACTTATATTTGATTACCAAATGATACTTTCCTACATGGTATGCTTCAACTAGAAGTAATTTGAATTATATTGAAAACTTTCTTCCTTTTTAAAAATGCTTTTATTTTGACCTCAACACCTACATTGGTTGTTTTTCAGCCATGCCTGACTCTTTATGAACCTGGGATTTTCTTGGCAAAAATACTAAAATACTGAAACTTTCTCTGGTTTATTTTATAGATGAGGAAACTGAGGCAAACAAAGTTAAATGATTTGTTCAGTATCACAAAGTATCTGAGCTGTATTTGAACTTAGCTCCTCTTGACTCTGAATTGGGTACTTTATCCACTGCACAGATAGCTGACCACACTTACATTTTATCTTCATTTTAATATAATTATTTTTAATCTGTAGTATATGGAGCATATTAAAGTTCAACCAGATGAGAGTACTGGGAATGATTTATTCCATATCCTACACCAAAAATAATTAATCACTGTTCCTCTAAAATATTGGCCTTGGATTAAAGAAATCCATATGGTAGTAATAATTCTGTGTAGTACTTAAGTGGAACTTTTATATTTTGAAATAATCCATATCAATTCCTCAACTAATGTCCTCAACTAATGCATTATGGAGGTAACCTTGATGAAAATGATCATACCAGTAGAATACAATACCTAATTTGGTAGCAGATTCTATTAAACTAAACAGTCTTGAAGAATGAGCCCAATGTTGAGCCTAACTTGACATGAAGAAGATTACCACCAACATTTTTTCCATAAAGTAATAAATATTTTTGATCATAGAAACTCATTGAAATTGTCTACTAAGGTGTATTGAGATTGCAAAATGCATAGGTGGAGAGAGCACCCTTACTACAATGTAATTACAAATCAGTAACATTCAGTCTTATGCAATTAATTACCTAGGACAGTAAGAATTCCAGTGACTTGCCAGAATCACATATCTAGTATGTGTAAAAGACAGATATTTATCCCACTTTCTCTTACATCTAAGACATCCCACTATCTATTATGCTATAATGCTTCACTTTGAAGTGTGTGTGTGTATATATATATATATATATGTATCTACACATATGTATATACATGCACATGAGATATATATGTCTGTGTATATAAAATGTGGAAATATATAAAAATCGTATATTTATATTAAAGTATATGTGAATAAATGTATTTACAAATATGCATTTATAGTAAAATGTATATGTGTGTATGTGTATATAGATAGATAAAATAAGAAACCTAGCATTTCATCTCCAGGATATCACAAAACAGATTTTAAAAATAAGTGAGGATAAATAATTGCTCAACAACAAAACCTGGAAAGAAAATATTCAAAGAAAATTTCTAAATGTCTAAGATACTCCACTTCTTCGCTCTGGTCATTTTCTCTAATTGTCCCTTTTCCTGGAATGCTTTCCCTTTTCAGCTCTTTCTACTCATTTCTCTAAACTTCCTTTAAATTCCAACTAAAATCCCATTTTTACAAGTCTTCCCCAATAACTCTTAATTCTAATGCCTTCCTTCTGATAATATTATTTCTTATTTGTACATAAATTGTTTGCATTTATCTGTTTGCATGTTGTCTCCTGCATTACATGGTGAATTCCTTGAGGGCAACGAGTCTTTTCCTTTTTTTTATCCCCAGTGCATGGCACAGTTCCTGGCACTGATGGACTTGTCATCTTATACAATTTTATTTATATCTTTCTATTAATGTCCTACAAAATAGTTACAAAACCAGGAAGAATCAATCTATCAGAGGGATGTAAATGATAAAATCCTTTGTGGAAGGGAGAAAAATTTTAGGGGGAAGGAATCACCCAATCTTAAAATTTGTGATACAGAAGGTGAAGTCAAAGAGTGTAACATAAATCCAAGATTAGAGGAGAGCAGGTTTTAAAAGGTTAAAAAAAAAGATAGGATCCTATAGACTAAAATTCTATAGAAAACATTAGCTAAACAGAGATTAGAAATACTCAAGAATGAAATTCTGTAGATAGAAATGGCAAAAATTCTAATAAGGAAAAAGAAAGGGAATTAATCTGAAGAGATATGTGGATGCAAATGGAACTCAAAAACTAATTGAGACTTTTAAAAGTATTTGGAAGATGGAAGAAAGAGCATAGGATGAATAGCAGTGTTACTGTTGGGAGTGCTAAATCTCAGAATGAGCTAAGAGCAAAAAAAAAAAAAAAGCAATTCTTTTAATAGCTACATTTGGAAAGAGGAGATACTCAAATACTAGATATGGCTACTGCTTAAGATAGATGGAATTAAAATAAAAGAGCTTCTTTATTCTCATTTTGCTCATTTTGGCTCATTTTGCCATTAAGGAGAATAATCTTTGGATTGAAAAGAACAAAGAAAAAGTGGCTAATTGAGAATTGCTATATAAGATAAGCAAAAGGAATAATAAGTAACAAGCAGGTTTCTAGCTTCTCTTGATGAGTTCAAGTTTCTTGGAAGAGGTATCAAAACTATTCACAAAATAGGGATTTTCCCTAGTGGAATGGGCAGAAGAGAGCAATTTGTTCCAAAAATCATGAAGATAGCTGAAGCAGGTACTATGGAATACTTCAAGTTTGGTTAGGCATCAAAGATGCCAAGGCCATCCACTGCATCCTGGGCCACCACATTATTTTGAATGTTGTCTTGTGGCTGGACTTTGATGATTCAGGAAGAAAAAAGTAAAATTTATGATTTTGCCCAACTTTGCCTTACTTAAATCTAATTCATGTGCCAGTCAATACATCATCCCATGATGTCATCGATCCACCTTACTGTTATCCAACAGTATATTTTGTTAGCCAGAAAGCTAATACAATATGATTTTAGGCTGTACTAGAATAAGGCATATCATTCAGAATTAAGAAGTTCCTTTGTATTTGGATCAGATCACAGACCATATCTAGAGTATTATGTTTAGTTATGGATGCCACATTTTAGAAAAGACATTTTCAAATAGAAGGCAACCAGGATATTGAAGATGCTTAAGTCCACACTCTCTAAAGACTGGTTTAAGAAATTGAAGCTGTTTAGCCCAGATAAGAAACAACTTAGGGAGAATTCTCTTCAAGTATTTGATAGGTTACATATACAAATGGATTCTTCTGTGTTTCTTGGCCACAGGCAGGACTAAGAATAATAGGTCAAGATTGTAAAGAAGCAAAATTAATTTCTATGTAAGAAAAACCTTCCTAAGAGTTAGAACTATCCAAAAGTGAAATTAATAACCTCGAGATATAGTAAGCTCCCCATCACTATAATTTTTTCAAAGATTTAGGCAATTGCTAGATATGTTTTATATGGAACACTTTTTCAGATAAGAATAGGGAAAGGCAGACACTGAAATTCCTTCTAACTGAAATTCTGAGATAGGCTAAAAAGCTAACCAGACTAGAAATAACTGAGACGGGATGATAACTGCATGACTTAGAAGAATCAAGGAAAGACCTTTTTTTTTAGGATAATACATAATTCATCATGGTTATATGCAGCATAGAGGAAAAAATTTAAGATGCATACAAAAGAAGGTTTGACTGCAAGAGCAAGGAAGGAGAAAGAAATGGAGTCAACGGAATAATATAAGGATTAGTTTTAATAAATACTAAGGATTACTGTAGACATTTTTGATCAGGGGAAATGAGGAGAGAAATGATGATGATGGGATGTGTATCTTGACCTCTTACCATTAATTTCCTCTGAATCTAGAGTGATCATGGTTCAAGAATTAAAAAATGCAAAAACATTTTTCTGAGGATCCTGATACACATAAGAGAACAACTGTCCTCTCCCTCAGCTTGAGGATCATGTGATTATAATAGACAGTAAGCCACATGGTACAATAGAAGAATACAAAATCAGTTTGCTTACATGAAGCATTGGTTTGTTTTCTTTGTCCTGCTGCTCTTGACAATTATTACCTTGAGTTTTGGTCTTTCTGGCTTCCTTGTGGTGTACTGGATCATATCAACAATTTAGGTTCTGGTGATTAGCATCACAGAGACAACCCAGAGAATGGAGAATAGGTAGAGACTGATTCAGCTATTATTCTTGAAGATCTATTAGAGTTCTATAAGAGACTTTCCTCATGATTCCTTGAGTTCCTTCCATTTTCACTACATTCAATAAGCTATATTATCACAATAAGCAAATTTTCTGAATCTATGGTTGTAGAGAGAGATGACTGGTAGAGGAAAGTACTGGTGGGGACACATGAGCATATACAGACCACTGATTTCATACTTAAATATTTGAATAATACTCCATTTCATCTCCTGGATTAATTTGTGGGCTTACCAATATGAAGGAAAGAAAGAAAAAACAGTCTAGGCAGCTTTAGGATAATAGTTCTCTATTGAGTATTAGGATTACTAGAGTCCTTTTTTGTAAGGCTATCCCAAGCACTTTACAGAGAGATTTTCTTAAGATCACTCACTAGACTTGTACCTGAACCAGAATACTACATGGTAAGAAATTTAATATTGTTCTCTTTTACTGAATAATTAATGCCACGACAAGTCTTCCTATCAAATTAAGAAAGGCAGAACTGATGCCACACAACACAAAAGGCACCAAGCAAAGGTCTTACAAAGATTAAAATAAGGGGTAAAGTGTGGGGAGACATTGTAAGTGCTTAACAAACAGATCACTGAAAAAAATACATATAACATTTTTGAGTTTAATCTGTATTATTAACATTTTCCCCATCACTTTCTTAAATCTAGTCAACAGATAATACAAAAATTAAGCACTGATTTGTAGCACTTGATAATTTCTGAGTTGTAAATGCTTATGCTGAAAATTTAACAATTAGTTCCCCATGAGCCAGTTTGAAGTAGTTCCAACATACCTTTGGACAATTATCACACTGAAAACATAAGAAAAGTGGAGGAAAGATGATATGACAATATATTATGCAAAGTCTCAATAGGTTCAGGGAAAATATTTATCATTTTCCAATAGTCTAAAGACTTTCCTCTAATTCTTTGAATATCTTTAAAATAGCAATTTAATATTTGGATTATCTATCTAGTCTTTTGCCACTGAATAAACTTTTTAAATATACATATCTTCAATTAAACAGAACATCAATTTCCCCAAAATTTGTCATTTCTATGGATCTATTATCCAGAGTCACTAATTGTTCAAGTTAATTACAAAAATATTTGAGCATCTTTCTCAGAATGAATTAATTGTGGAAGTACCACTGCCTTTAAAAATATTGCCAATTGGAAACTTTATATATTTTGTCTTTTGCTCAGCCTTGAAAAATAAATACTATTCAAATATATTTTCTGTATTTCTCTACATGTGATAGACCTAGGGGATCAACTTAAAGGGCAGAAGAGGAGATTTTACAGAGGCTCTTTGGATTTGAAGATAAATCTCTCCCCTTCTTCAAAACACACTTGGAAATATGGAGCATTCAGTGTCTATACTGCCAAGATAATATCTACCTTTCTGTTATGTGGGAATGATTTTGTTTGTGAAAGTGGAAAATGCTAAAAGAATAATGCTCTTGTAGTCCAATCCTTACTGGATCTTAAGTCTTGGTTCCTATACTTTTAAATTATGTAATTCCAGTCTACTGGACCTCAGCTTTTTCATCTGGAAAATGACAATAATATTTGCATATAGCAAACTTCCTCTTGGTGCTTATATCTCTAACCACTCAATATCACCTTTATTGATTCCTTATCCTAAGTCCTAGAGGAAATAATACCTATATTAGAATCCAGCCTCAGACACTTACTAGCAATGTAACTCTGATGAGTCGCTTAACTCTATCTTACTTTCCTCAATTGTAAAATAATGATTATAATAAAATTTATCTTCCAGGGACTGTGGGGATGAGTGTGGATCACAACATAATATTTTAATTCTTTTATCGTTTGCTTGCATTTTGTTTTCTTTCTCATTTTTTCTGATTTTTTTTATCTGATTTTTCTTGTGCAAGATGATAATTCTGGAAATATGTATAGAAGAATTGTACATGTTTAACACATAGTGGATTACTTGCTATCTAGGGAAGTGGGGTGGGAGAAAAAGAGGGAAAAAACTTGGAACACAAGGTTTTGCAACGGTGAACGATGGAAATTATGCATGTGTTTTGAAAATAAAATAATAAAAAGCAAGAAGTAACCTAGAATCAGCTTCACTAGTTCCACTTCAGATGTTATCAGCAAAAAATCCCAAATAACTAAATATCATAGTGATAGGAAAATGGAAATTTAAAAGATGTGGCCCATTAGTAAATGCTTACCAAAAAATAGTGGAAGATTATCTCACAGGTTGATTGTTCCTGGTATTCAGAGTTCTCCATTAAGCACTCTTATTCACTTATTGCCAGCAGATGGCAACTACTAGCTTAGGCTCCCCAGGATAGTTATGTGTTTAGGGTTGGACTTCCAGAATTAGCCTCATGTCCTCTCCCAGTCCTAAGCATCCCTACTTCCCAGAGTAAACTGAAATCCCATCATTCCAGGCATTTCTGATCTTATCTTTCCTTCTCTAGCAACTCCTACCTCTATTCTATATATGTCCCATTTGGTGGCTAGTCATGAATACTGGAGGGAGAGAGGGAAAAGAAGAAAGAGGATGAACTTCTGTTTGGTTTTGGATTTACTTTTTTTTTTTTTAATTTCATACATCGTCTAAGAAGTACTGAGAACATTGAAAGAATGTAAATGGGTAAAAGAATCTAAGGAGCTCAAGGTGTGATGAAAATAATCAATCGGACTTCCGGTTAAGATGGCGGAGAGGAGGCTCACAGTTGCATAAGCTCCGCGCTTTCTCTCACTATCCACTTCATTACAAGCCTCTGAATCAATGCTTGACTGAAAAAAACCCACAAATAGTTACCAAGAGAAGCCATCCTTGAGATCCGCCAAGAAAGGTCTGTCTTTACTGGAGGGCTGGGGCGGTTTTAGATCGGGCGCAGGCGGCGGGCAGCAGCAGTGAGAGCACGGGAGCAGACTGGAGAGGGGGTGGAGAGTGATCGTAGCCGTTTCTGCGGGGAGAGCTTCGCTACAGGTTTGGATAATTTCCTCCGGCAGCAAGTCAACAGCCCAGCAGAGAAGCTAAAAACACCAGGGCTGAAGAATACAACCGCAAACAGCTGGAGTCTCTCAGGACCTGGCCCCCCCCCCCCTTCCCCCCCCTCAGTGACTCAGCACGCTTTGGGATCTCAGAGCGCAGGCGCAGCACAGTCCTGCTAGTGCCTCACTGCTGCCACCTGCAGTCTGTAGAGGAAGCTCGATAACACACCCAGCCCCCCCCCCCCAAAGAAAGACTCCAGTTTTTTCTGTTTTTCTTTGGTAGTTTATCTCTGATTAATAGACAGAATGAGCAAGAAGCTGAAGAGGACTTTAACCCTTGACAGCTTCTATACAGATAGAGAGCAGACTCTAAATCCTGAGGAGACTAAAAACAGGCAGTCCCCAGGTGATTCCCCAAAGGAGGAAATCATCTGTTCCTCAGCACAGATGAACCTCATAGAAGTGATTAAAAAGGCTCTCACAAGGGAGCTAGAAGAAAAATGGGAAAGCAGAGTGAGGCTTGGCAAAAGGAGAGGGAGGCTTGGGAAAAGGAGAGGGAGGCTTGGCAAAAGAGCCTGGAGAAAGTTAAAGAGAGAGTGGATAAAGAAGTAAAATCCTTGAAAAATAGGATTAGTGAACTGGAAACAGAAAACAGCTCTCTAAAAAACAAAATTGGCGAAATGGAAAAAAATTCCACAGAACAAAAGAACTCAATTGGACAATTAGAGAAAGATTTTAAAAAAGTGAGTGAAGAGAATACTTCACTGAAAATCAGAATTGAACAAGTGGAATTGAATGACTCGAGGAGACAAGAAGAATCAGTCAAGCAAATCCAAAAAAATCAAACAATGGAGAAAAATGTGAAATACCTTCTGGGGAAGACAACAGACCTGGAAAACAGATCCAGGAGAGACAATCTGAGAATCATTGGACTCCCAGAAAAACATGATGAAAAAAAGAGCCTGGACACTGTCTTCCAGGAAATTATCAAAGAGAACTGCCCAGAAGTCATAGGAACAGAGGAAAAAATAAACATTGAAAGGATTCATCGATCACCCACTGAAAGGGATCCTAAAATCAAAACACCAAGGAATATAGTGGCCAAATGCCAGAACCCTCAGGTGAAAGAAAAAATATTGCAAGCGGCTAGAAAAACCCAATTCAAGTATCAAGGAGCCACAATAAGGATCACCCAGGATCTGGCAGCATCCACATTAAAAGATCGAAGGGCCTGGAATATGATATTCCGAAAGGCTAAGGAACTTGGTATGCAACCAAAAATAACTTACCCAGCGAGAATGAGCATCTTTTTCCAGGGAAGAAGATGGACATTCAACGAAGTAAGCGAATTTCATCTATTTCTGATGAAAAAACCAGAACTTAACAAAAAGTTTGATCTACAAATATAGAACTCAAGAGAAATCTAAAAAGGTAAAGATTAATCTTGGGAACTATATTTTGACTATATAGATGTATAAAGAATACATGTATACCTTGTTCTAGAAATTGATGTGGAAAGGACATTGTACCAGAAAAAGGGTAAAGTGGGGGTAGTACATCTCATGAAGAGGCATAGGAAACCTATTATATCTGAGAGAAAGAATGGAGGGGGATGAATATAGTGGGTATCTTACTGCCTTCAGAATTGGCTTTAAGTGAAAAATCTTAAGACATATTCAATCTATGGTGAAACTTCTCCCATCTCATTGAAAAGTGAGAAGGGAAAAGTGGAAAGGGAAGGAATAAGCTAAGGGGAAGGGAATACGGGAACTGGGAGGGAAAGGGGTAAGATAGGGGGAGGAACTCTAAGGAGGGGGGAGGGATACTAAAAAGGGAGGGCTGTGAGAAGCAAGGGTGCTCACAAGCTTAATACTTGGAAGGGGGGAAAGGGGAAAGAAGGGAGGAAAGCATAAACCGGGGTTAACAAGATGGCAAGTAATACAGAATTGGTCATTCTAACCATAAACGTGAACGGGGTAAACTCCCCCATAAAGAGAAAGCGGTCAGCAGAATGGATTAAAAGCCAGAATCCTACAATATGTTGTTTACAGGAAACACACCTGAAGCGGGGAGATACATGCAGGTTAAAGGTAAAAGGTTGGAGCAAAATCTACTATGCTTCAGGTGAAGTCAAAAAAGCAGGGGTAGCCATCCTGATCTCAGATCAAGCTAAAGCAAAAATTGACCTAATTAAAAGAGATAAGGAAGGACACTATATCTTGCTAAAGGGTAGCATGGATAATGAAGCACTATCTATATTAAACATATATGCACCAAGTGGGGTAGCATCTAAATTCTTAAAAGAGAAACTAAGAGAGCTGCAAGAAGAAATAGACAGTAAAACTATAATAGTGGGAGATCTTAACCTTGCACTCTCAGAATTAGATAAATCAAACCAGAAAATAAATAAGAAAGAAGTCAAAGAGGTAAACAGAATACTAGAAAAGCTAGATATGATAGATCTCTGGAGAAAATGTAATGGAGACAGAAAGGAATACACTTTCTTTTCAGCAGTTCATGGAACCTATACAAAAATTGACCATATATTAGGACATAAAAACCTCAAACTCAAATGTAGTAAGGCAGAAATAGTAAATGCATCCTTTTCAGACCACGATGCAATGAAAATTACATTCAACAAAAAAGCAGGGGGAAGTAGACCAAAAAATAATTGGAAACTAAATAATCTCATACTAAAGAATGATTGGGTAAAACAGCAAATCATAGACATAATTAATAACTTCACCCAAGAAAACGATAATAATGAGACATCATACCAAAATGTATGGGATGCAGCCAAAGCGGTAATAAGGGGAAATTTCATATCTCTAGAGGCCTATTTGTATAAAATAGAGAAAGAGAAGGTCAATGAATTGGGTTTGCAATTAAAAATGCTAGAAAAGGAACAAATTAAAAACCCCCAGTCAAACACTAAACTTGAAATTCTAAAAGTAAAAGGTGAGATCAATAAAATTGAAAGTAAAAAAACTATTGAATTGATTAATAAAACTAAGAGTTGGTTCTATGAAAAAACCAACAAAATAGACAAACCCTTAGTAAATCTGATTAAAAAAAGGAAAGAGGAAAATCAAATTGTTAGTCTTAAAAATGAAAAGGGAGAACTCACCACTAACGAAGAGGAAATTAGAGCAATAATTAGGAGTTACTTTGCCCAACTTTATGCCAATAAATTCGACAACTTAAATGAAATAGAAAAATACCTCCAAAAATACAGCTTGCCCAAACTAACAGAGGAAGAAGTAAATATCCTAAACAGTCCCATCTCAGAAAAAGAAATAGAACAAACTATCAATCAACTCCCTAAGAAAAAATCCCCAGGACCAGATGGATTTACATGTGAATTCTACCAAACATTTAAAGAACAATTAACTCCAATGTTATATAAACTATTTGAAAAAATAGGGATTGAAGGAGTCCTACCAAACTCCTTTTATGACACAGATATGGTACTGATACCTAAACCAGGTAGGCTGAAAACAGAGAAAGAAAATTATAGACCAATCTCCCTAATGAATATTGATGCTAAAATCTTAAATAAAATATTAGCAAAAAGATTACAGAAAATTGTCACCAGGATAATACACTATGACCAAGTAGGATTTATACCAGGAATGCAGGGCTGGTTCAATATTAGGAAAACTATTAACATAATTGACTATATCAATAACCAAACAAACAAAAACCACATGATCATCTCAATAGATGCAGAAAAATCATTTGATAAAATCCAACATCCATTCCTAATAAAAACACTTGAGAGCATAGGAATAAATGGACTTTTCCTTAAAATAGTCAGGAGCATATATTTAAAACCATCAGTAAGCATCATATGCAATGGGGAAAAACTGGAACCTTTCCCAGTAAGATCTGGAGTGAAGCAAGGTTGCCCACTATCACCATTATTATTTAATATCGTATTAGAAACACTAGCCTCGGCAATAAGAGTCGAGAAAGATATAAAAGGAATTAGAGTAGGCAATGAGGAAACCAAACTATCACTCTTTGCAGATGATATGATGGTATACCTAGAGAACCCCAGAGATTCTACCAAAAAGCTATTGGAAATAATTCATAATTTTAGCAAAGTAGCTGGCTACAAAATAAATCCCCATAAATCCTCAGCATTTTTATACATCACCAACAAAACCCAACAGCAAGAGATACAAAGAGAAATTCCATTCAGAATAACTGTTGATACCATAAAATATTTGGGAATCTATCTACCAAAGGAAAGTCAGGAATTATATGAGCAAAATTATAAAAAAGTCTCCACACAAATAAAGTCAGACTTAAATAATTGGAAAAATATTAAGTGCTCTTGGATCGGCCGAGCGAACATAATAAAGATGACAATACTCCCTAAACTAATCTATTTATTTAGTGCTATACCAATCAGACTTCCAAGAAAATATTTTATTGATCTAGAAAAAATAACAACAAAATTCATATGGAACAATAAAAAGTCGAGAATCTCAAGGGAATTAATGAAAAAAAAATCAAATGAAGGTGGCCTAGCTGTACCTGATCTAAAATTATATTATAAAGCAGCAGTCACCAAAACCATTTGGTATTGGCTAAGAAATAGATTAGTGGATCAGTGGAAAAGGCTAGGCTCACAAGACAGAATAGTCAACTATAGCAATCTAGTGTTTGACAAACCCAAAGCCCCTAACTTCTGGGAAAAGAATTCATTATTTGATAAAAACTGCTGGGATAATTGGAAATTAGTATGGCAGAAATTAGGCATGGACCCACACTTAACACCATATACCAAGATAAGATCAAAATGGGTCTATGACCTAGGCATAAAGAACGAGACTATAAATAAATTAGAGGAACATAGAATAGTTTATCTCTCAGACTTGTGGAGGAGAAAGAAATTTGTGACCAAAGATGAACTAGAGACCATTACTGATCACAGAATAGAAAATTTCGATTACATCAAATTAAAAAGCCTTTGTACAAATAAAACTAATGCAAACAAGATTAGAAGGGAAGCGACAAACTGGGAAAACATTTTCACAGTTAAAGGTTCTGATAAAGGCCTCATTTCCAAAATATATAGAGAACTGACTCAAATTTATAAGAAATCAAGCCATTCTCCAATTGATAAATGGTCAAAGGATATGAACAGACAATTTTCAGAGGATGAGATTGAAACTATTATCACTCATATGAAAGAGTGTTCCAAATCATTATTGATCAGAGAAATGCAAATTAAGACAACTCTGAGATACCACTACACACCTGTCAGATTGGCTAAGATGACAGGAAAAAATAATGATGAATGTTGGAGGGGATGCGGGAAAACTGGGACACTAATGCATTGTTGGTGGAGTTGTGAACGAATCCAACCATTCTGGAGAGCAATCTGGAATTATGCCCAAAAAATTATCAAAATGTGCATATCCTTTGATCCAGCAGTGTTTCTATTGGGCTTATATCCCAAAGAAATACTAAAGAAGGGAAAGGGACCTGTATGTGCCAAAATGTTTGTAGCAGCCCTGTTTGTAGTGGCTAGAAACTGGAAAATGAATGGATGCCCATCAATTGGAGAATGGCTGGGTAAATTGTGGTATATGAATGTTATGGAATATTATTGTTCTGTAAGAAATGACCAGCAGGATGAATACAGAGAGGCTTGGAGAGACCTACATGAACTGATGCTAAGTGAAATGAGCAGAACCAGGAGATCATTATACACTTCGACAACGATATTGTATGAGGACATATTTTGATGGAAGCGGATTTCTTTGACAAAGAGACCTGAGTTTCAATTGATAAATGACGGACAAAAGCAGCTACACCCAAAGAAAGAACACTGGGAAACGAATGTGAACTATCTGCATTTTTGTTTCTCTTCCCGGATTATTTATACCTTCTGAATCCAATTCTCCCTATGCAACAAGAGAACTGTTCGGTTCTGCAAACATATATTGTATCTAGGATATACTGCAACATATCCAACATATAAAGGACTGCTTGCCATCTAGGGGAGGGGGTGGAGGGAGGGAGGGGAAAAAAAATCGGAACAGAAATGAGTGTAAATATAATGTAATTATTAAATAAAAAAATTAAAAAAAAAAGAAAATAATCAATCATAGATTTACAGGGGAAAGAACTTCAGAGGTAATCTAGTCTAGTAACTTCATTTTATGTATGTTAAAAATTGTTTTCAGGAAAAAACTTACTCAAGATTATAGAGAGTGAAGATTTAGAGTCAGATTTAGACCCCAAACCCTCTGTCCCCAGAACCAGAATATTCTTTTCCCTACTCTTCCAGAAAATGAGAATTAACAATTCATGGGAAAAATAAATCTCATTTCTTTTTATTAATAAAACAAGAAATAATTATATTAAGGAATATTACAAATATGGGTTCTCCTTAGGAAAGTGTTCACCAACATGACAAAGACCTTCCTCACTTTCTCCTGATATATTCAAGGTACTAGTGCAGCCCTCTTACTACCTACCTGTCATCCCTAACCCTTGCTCTCACTATAAAACCAACCCATTTTTTTGCCTAGTTTACTTTTTTATGACATCTTTTACTCCTATTTTTCTTCAGTAGTCCTTTTGGATTACATGTTGCAATTTGCTCACACCCATCATTCACTTTATTTCTCTTTGTATGATGTCCATTTTCAATTCTTCAGAGAAGATTGTATCCAAGTTGTGCTTGGGTAGTTATTCTTCATCCATTTCACCTTTCCTATATGGACAATCAGGGCAAATTCTTTTTGAATTATTATAGATCTCTTTCCAGAAGTTCTGAAATATTTGGAACTTGATGTAGTCATAATGCTACCTGACAATGGAAGTATCTTGAATGTTTAACCAAGAAGACTCGAATCCACTTCTGACCCTTACTTACCTGTGTAACCTTAGACAAGTCATTTAATTCCCTATATCCCAAGACTCAGTTTCTTGGATTCAAGAAACTTTTTTAAAAATGGAAGGGAGAAGGGAGGTTTAGATTAATATATCTTCTTAAAACTTTCTAGATATAGACATATTGTACTATTTATGATTATGATCAACAAGGAAACTATATTCAACTTGGATTCTACTGAGCTTCTTCATCACTGCTGGAAGAACCTTTAGTAATCAAGCACCTCAAGGTTTTACACATTATCCATTCTTTTATTATCAGAGGGTCCTAGAATAGGGTCATTACTTTTGCTGTATCTTTCAAGGAATCTTGAATAATTTTTATTCACAATAGAAGATAACTTATTAAAAAAGACTTTAATATGGCATTATGCTTGATTTTTTTTGGAAGTCAACAAGCATAGGAACAGTGGGATCTTATATACTTTATATTTTTCAGTAAATTTAAAAATGGTTAACATGTACCTCATTATTGAATACTTCTTGGCAATTGTTTTGTACTAAAAATCTTTATGTAAGACATCTCCAATTTCTGTGTAGATGTGTAGAAAGTTTTATAAAACTTTTGTGTAGGTGATATTTGGTCACCTTTTTAGAATATTAAAAATGTTTGAGGTATTTTTTTCATGTTTTTTCTATTTTTCCCTCCTTCAGATACCTTTCATAGCACATTCACATTCACCACTGTTACCTCCATCATTAATCACACACACACACACACACACACACACACACACACACACACGTAGATAGCACATATATTAATGTAACTAATATAGACTATTTTATTATTTTCAAAATACATGCATGTAGCTTATACTCATGCAGCAATAGCTTTAATTGGTTATTAAAGATGTCTGGTTGTCCTGATTTCAGCAAGCCTATGATAGAGAATGTACAACCACTCAACTCATCTTTCTTCCCTCACTGATTTAACACCCAGCATTCTAGGCCTCAGTCTGAATATACAAATCATCCATCTCTGGAATAAAAGTAGCCACTATTGAAATCTGCATACCTCTCCTGAACATTTCATATATTATTTTACAAATAATTAGGTGGGGTTTTTTTGTTTTGTTTTTTGGAAAGTGGTTTATAGGAAAGGATTGGCCGTCACCAACTCATCAGTATCTTTAAATACTCCATTGTGGTTTCAGCATTGACAAATAATGAATAAAGTGAAACCTGCCAATTTCTCCACTACAGATACGTTAAAATTTTGACATTGAATTGAACTGTTTAGATACAAGGTCATCAGGGTTACTCTGGACTTCCTTATAGAATTTTTTTCTGGTTCCTGTGAATATTTAGATCATATCAATTCCAGAAACTCATTTTTATTCTTTTAATTTTGTTTTATTATTTTCTCCAAATAAGTTCAAAAGCAAAATCAAAGTTGGATGCCAGATGGCTGAGGGATTACTTGTCTGTATACTGGAATGCTAAACTCTATATGGATTGCAAGTCCTTCTTTGCAGCTGTAGGCTGCTTATGTGCCTACAAAAGGTACTGTTTCTGTGTGTGTGTCCAATCTGAACCTTATATTCCATTTTCTACATATGGATTTATGATCAAGAAAGAAAGCAATGCCTTTCCCATCTTAAGGAAAAAATCTAAATTCTTTGTCCAAAAAGCCTATCGAGGCTTTCTGTTTCTGCTGTTTTTCACTGTCATTGATATGGCTCTTGGTATTAGATTTTAATCTTATACATATTGCATTAAAAGGTTTTTTTAAAGCCTTATCATTCATTCAACAAGACTTTATAAGGTCCCAGTCACTGTGCAGAATCAGGAAAAATAGACAAAAAGAAAATAATTCCTTCCTTTGGTGAGCTTACATTGCCTAGGGGTCGATGAGGGAGGGAAGATAGGGGAAAACAACACACAATGATTAGTAAATACAAGTTATATACAAATTAATTTGAGATAGAGAGGATATGAGTAATATGTGTAGATGAGTTAACTAGGAATGGCTCTGTGCCAAAAAAAAAAAAGGCAGTAGAGAAAAGTGCTATCCATTCTTGGTTGGTTGCTTTTTTGTGGGAGAGTAATCCTAGAGGTTGAACTGGGGTTCAGATTTGGTGGAAGTTAGAGGCAGAAAATGGAATTAGGGTTAACTCCTAAGAGACAGAGGTGAGGAGGAAGACCATTTCAGGCATGGGAAACAATTCAAAGAAAGATGGGAGGCCAGTTTGACTAGATAAAGAATGAGTGAAAAGTAACAAAGTGTGCAGCAATCCTGGAAAGATAGACAGGAGGTTGATTGTGAAAAGTTTTAAATGCCAAACAGGGATTCTTATTTTATCCTGAAAAAAATAAAGAATCCCTAGAGATTCTTGTAGAGGAGAATGACAGTAGACCCAAGCTTTAGGAACATCTCTTGGCAACTGTTTGGAGATATTAGGGAAGTGAAAGACAAGATGAAAAGAGACCAGTAGAAGCCACATGAAGTAGTCCAGATGAGAGGGGATGAGGAAGGACTGAACTAGAGTGATGATGGTGATGCAAGTTGATAATTCATAGGAAGTGCTGTCCTCAAGCATTCATCCTTCAAGTTTAAAATGGGGTGTAGGGGATAGAGAAGTGAGCTTTTAAGCCTTGGCCAAAAAAAAAAAAAAAAAAAAAACAAAAACAGTCTTCCAACCTTGTATATTTTGTGGAGTAGAAGTGAAAGGCTCTCTCACCCTAAAATTCTTGAATAATTTTCTAGAGTCCCTGATTTGTGCCCTATCAGAGTTGTTCCTTTATATGTTTCTCTGTGAGATGTCAGTTAAAAGCAAATGCATCTAAGCACTTTTTGAAGCACCTTGGTGATTATTTATTTGAAATGCCTCATTTTTGTTCCTAATACTATGAATGCTACAGAGTAAAAGATGGTTCCTGTTCTCAAGAAGCCCATAATCTAGCTAGGAAGACAAGCCAAGGACCTAGGAAAAGTTAAGAACACAAAACAGTGCATGGAAAGTTCAAGGTTCTGAAGAGGAAGAATTACATGAAGATTGTCATGGTCAGACACAGAAACTTTTGAACTGAAGTTTGAGAAGTAGTTAATATTTAGTTTACTGAGAAAAGTCCAAATTCTGACTTTGCTCCCTCTTCTCCATGTATCTTAGGCAAGTCACAAACTCTTAGGAATTTTCTATTTACTCATTTGCAAAATGAGATTAAACTACATAGCTTCTGAGATTTCTTTCACTCTGAATCTAAGAGCCTGTGACTGGTAGAAAGAAAAGAGCATTTGAGGAGAAGGGATGACAAAAGATAAAAGCAGATATATGCTAAGTAGTTTCAGGATGGGAAGTAAATCAAATGTTAATGAAGGGGGTAATATATTAATAATCTATGTGCACCTAGTAATGCCCAAGAGCAGGTAATTTTTTTTTTTGCTTAGGTAAACTCAGAAAATGGGGTTGTGATAAAATGGAACGTAGGATAGATATGTTTGAAAAGAGAAAATGATCTGTAAAGGGCGAAGAATATTGCAAAGAACAAGCCTGGTTTGTTGATTACTGGTTACCCAAGAGACAGAATAACAGGTGTATGAATTGTGAGTGTGGGGGCAGAGGTAAGAGGTAGTAGCTGAGTTTTGTGCAAAGCTTCACAAAATTGCCTTGGACCTAGCCCTCCAAGAACCAATTTCACGGCATGGGTTAAGCAACCTAGCAATCAAATAAAGCTCTCTGCCAACTGTAAGAATCTAGCTACTGCCACAGTTGGTTTAGGTATGGGAAGCTCAATTACACATTTACTTTCTTCATCACACACATGGTCATTGCTAGTATTCTGCTCCTCCATCTCTGTATAGAAACTAAAGTCCCCTTTACATGTGAACACCTAGGGAAGCTACCTTAGGTTTGAAGAATTCCGGAGGTCAGTATCCTCCATATCCATCCATCTTTGAAACCATAGTAACAAATATCAACATAACTGTTTCTCTACTAGACCAAATCAAAAGAGTCTTTTTCAAAACAAAAAGACATTTAATTAAACAGCAGAGCAAAAAAAAAAAAAAAAACAAACAAGATCATCCCATACAAAGTGGTATTTGCCCAAAAGTACTGTACCAGTGGATAAGGAACAATGGGCAGGCATTGTGTGCCTGCGATTGCAACACATTGTCCAAGTGTCACAAAGCCTTATCATGCATTGTGCGTGTGTGTGTGTGTGTGTGTGTGTGTGTATTCCTTCCTCACTCAGACATTTCTCCCAGAAGTTCTATATCACCAAACTGATGGATTCTGCTACAGAATGTATTGCTGGACATCTCTGTGGTGCCATTTCTATTTTTTTTGCCATTTATTTATGTTCACCTGTGATGCAGCTTCTTTCTTCACTACAGGAGGGGTTAGCCAATTCTTTAATTTATTTCTCTATAGACTTTTTAGCTCTTTTGTGATACAGATCTTAGCCAATGACACTTTGCATTTTTAGTCCCTTTTTTTTTTCAAACTATTTTCCTCTATTGCTGCTTAAATTCTCAGGATAAATTTTCATCTGGCTTATTGTCAGAATTTTCTTTTTAATTCCTATCATATCCTTGTTCAGGGATTTGGATCTCTTCAAATAATCATGGGATTCTAGTTAGTCAAATAACAAAAGTGATAAAGGAAGTAATGGAAAGGGATAGATTGTCATACTTCCCAATAATAAGCACAATGACTCTTGAGCCTGAATTTATCTTTTCTTTTAATTAATTTTTATAATATCTCCCTACCTTTCTCAAATCATCTAATATAAAAATAGTATTTTCAAGAGTAAAAAAAATCAGCACAAATAAAATAAATATATATGTAGTGAATATATAAATATATATAGATAATATGAGAAACTTATGAGAAAAAAAATGATACAAAGTTTTTTTTCCTGTTTGAATACTTCCCTTCTTATCCTAGTTATATTAATATTTCTGTACAGAAGCTTTTTGGTTTCACATAATCAATGTTATATGTTTTAGCTTTTATATTTGTCTCTATCTCTTATTTGGTTAAGAATACATTATCCTTTTCATAGCTTTTAGTAGCATATGATTCAGTTCTTTTCCAAATTTTTTAAGTATGATATTCAATAAAGATCAAATATCCATTTATAATTTGGTGTGGAATATGGTGTAAAGTGTTGGTTTAAGTTTAATTTCTGCCAGATTGCTTTACGTTTTCCCAGCAGTTTTTATCAAATAAGGACTCTTTTCTCCCAGATAATTTATGTTTTCCTCTTTGTCAAATGCTAGGTTATTGAGTTTCATTGTTTGTGATTCTCCCTTGTCTAGTCTGTTCCACTGATCTATATTTCCAATTTTTAACCAATACCAGATGCTTTTGGTGACTGCTGCTTTATAATGCAGCTTGAGGTCTAGAAGAAGGTTGATTCCTCATTTGCCCCTGCTTCTTTTGTCATTTCCCTTAATATTCTAAATTTTTATTTTACAAATGAATTTTGTTATGACTTTTTATCAAGTTCTATAATGTATCTTTTTATATGATCAGAAATGAATTAAAAGCTCACTTTAACTCTAGAAATATCATTTTCATTATATTGGTATTGCCTAGCCGTGAGCACTGAATATTCTTTCAGCTATTTAATTGTTCTTTATTTTTTAAGGAGCACTTTATAATTGAATCTATACATGTCTTTTATGCACTTTGATAGATTGATTGCTAGATTTTTTGAATTTTGTAGTTATTCAGAAGAGATTTCCATTTCTAGTATTATTTCTTGGGTTTGTATAGACAAACTATATAGACTATTGATTTTGGGGGAGATTTATTTTTTAACCTACAACTTTGCTGAAGCTATTGTCTCAATTTATTTTTGTTGATCCCTAGTATTTTCTAAGTACACTATCATACCATCATCAAATAGGAATAGTTTTAACTCCTTTTTTAATCTATCTACCTTTAATTTCTCATCTTTGTGCTGCTGGTGGTATTTGCAGACATGTGTCAGATTATAGTAGAAGTTTACAATTATCTTAATTACACCTCCATCTTCCTATCCTACACAATTGATTATAGCCACACATACCCATTTCTTCAGCTCTTTAGAGTTTAAAAAGGTTTTCTCTTCTTAAAACCCTGTAAGGTAAAAATTGAAGAACTAATAGAGAGAGATGATTGAATGATGAAAAGTAAAACAACTGAACTCCTGTCACCAATTCCTCCAGGGATCAAAAAATAAAAAAATCTGAATCCTGATGGGGCAAGCAAGAAAAGGTCATAGTGAACCCTTTGTTCAGGTATAAATAGGGAGACAAAAAGGTCTGCTGACACTAATAAATGCAGTGCTAAGGAAGAGACTGAGTACCAGAGCAAGAAGGTCTCACAATCATACATCGTTATTTCTAGATGCATTCCAGGGAACTATAATGGGAAGAGTTGCCAATCATCAGCAGTTCTAAATCACAAATACAGGGACAACTGAGAAGGGAACCTGCATACAAGGATGAAGTTCCCATCTAGGGAGATCCTGAAAGGAGAAATTTCAAAAGCCAACAGCAACATTGTGGATCAGACCTCAGGCCTAAAGCAGGGTCTTTCTTCTATTATTCAGCCCAATCTAACCAAGATATAAATCACAGACCAAAGATGAGCCTATAATTCTGCCACTCTGAAACAGCAAAATCCCCTAGGGAGGGGATGGGTCCAGCAATATTAGAACTATTTTTCTAATTGAAACTCAAATTAAGAATTTGCAGAGTTCAGATCAGGAGGAGACTGCTATCAGATTTTGTTCTGGATCAGGCAATTCTGGGAATACCAAAAGTTTGCAGGTCCCAAAGGTAACACAATACTCAATATGCCAAGAAAGCAGTAACAGGGTTAGGGTTAGTAACAGACCTTCCCTCCAGAAGCATTGTGGAACCCAGACCTGACAAATTGAAAGTCAGGAAACATGCTGGAAGAATAGAGAAACAAAAGAGAACCCCACCATAATGAGCTATTATGGTGGCAGGGACCCTCAAGACACAAACATACAAACAAGAAAAAACACCAATATATCCACAAAAATGTCTCCAAGAAAACCACAGCTTGGATATAAATTCAATCATACTTCCTGGATGAAATAAAACAAAGATTTTTTTTAAAGCTAAAGCAATTTCTTTAATATATGGAATGAGAGCACTTGAGGAAAAATTGGGAAACAAGTGAGTTATAAAATAATGAATTAAAAAGAAAATTAACACCTTGAAACAAGAATTACAAAACCTTTGTCCAAAAAAATGATTCCCTGAAGATTAAAATGGACCAAATGGAGCCCTGGGACTCCATGAAACAAGATATATTAAAGCTTGAAAAAAATAAAAGAAAATATAAAATATTTCATAACATAAACAACTTACCTAGCAAAACAAGAATTACAAAACCTTTGTCCAAAAAAATGATTCCCTGAAGATTAAAATGGACCAAATGGAGCCCTGGGACTCCATGAAACAAGATATATTAAAGCTTGAAAAAAATAAAAGAAAATATAAAATATTTCATAACATAAACAACTTACCTAGCAAAACAGATTGAGAAGAAAAAAAATTAAGAACCAATGAATTCTTTGCACACTATGGCCAAAAAATAACTAGACATCATATTTTAAAATTCTTAAAAGAAAACTTCCCAAATCTTCTAACTAGAGTACAAATTAAAAATAGATTCCATCAGTCAATTCCTGAAAGAAAAAAAAAACTTCCAAAATGAAAACTCCCAGAAACACCATAGTCAAAATTTGAAGCTTTTAGATCAAAGAAAAATACTTCAAGCAGTCAAAGGAAAAACTTCAAATACCACTGAACCACAATCAGGATCACACAGAATTTGGAATCTACCACTATAAAACAGCAGAGAATTAGAAATATCATATTCCAGAAAGCAAAGGATATGAACTTGTCACTAAGAATAACTTACCTAGAAGATTTGGTAATAATTCTATAAGAAAAATATATGGACTTTTTATAAAATAATTTATTAGCATTCCTTGTGAAAAAAATCAGAGGTGGGAAGAGACTTTGAAAGTAAAGCATAAGAGTTAAGAGAAACATGAAAACATAGGTAGCACAGTGGATAAAGTGCCAGGTCTACAGTCTGGAAGAGTTATCTTACTAAGTTCAAATCTGATCTCAGATACTAGCTTTATGACCCTGGGCAAAGTCACTTAATCCTGTTTGCCTCAATTTCCTGATCCGCAAAATGAGCTAAAAATGGAAATGGCAAATCACTTCAGTATCTTTGCTTAAAAAAAAAATGGAATCACAAAGAATTGGATTCAACTGAAAAATGATTGAACAATAAAAACTTCTGTAATTATGTGATCTGACAAGGCAAAAACATTTAAAAAATTAAAAGGATAAATGAGGAAACTACATTATGGTGAAAGAAATAATAGACAACTTGTGTTCTCCAAACATTTTATCATTCTAATTCATAAGAAAAATATTAACTGAGCTAGGAAAAGATGTAGATAATAAAATAGTGACAGGAGACTTCAATTCACTTTCTCATATTTGGATGAGTCTAGTTACAAAGGTAATCAAAAGGAAAAACATAGAACTGAGCAAATTTCTGAAGAAGCTAGAACCACAAGACTTAATGGTATCTTCTAAATGGGACTACAAAAGAATAAATATATTTCATGGCATCACATAGAACTTTTACCAAAATTGACTATATGTTAGGACCCAAAGTCATTGCAAACAAATATAATAAAGGCAAAAAGAGTAAATACTTATTTTGCAAACCATAACTGAATAAAAACAGGCAGTGATTCAGTAGCATTTCTATGTAGTAATAATTTGAGTTTTAAAAATTATTAATTATAACACCATTAAATAAATTATTATTAACTCAATTACTATTAACTATATATTGTTATAAAATAAAATTATTGTTAATTTAAAAACTAAAAATAAGACTCACAAAGGAATCTTATGCCATTCCAACTAATTGCAAAATATGTAAAATAGCCAGGATTGACTTATAGCCCACAAAAATTTCATCTAGATTCAATTATAAAATGTTTATTAAAGAAATAATGAATAATTTAAATAGCTAGATGAATATTCAGTGCTCGCAGATAGGCCATACCAATATAATAAAAATGAAAATTCCACCAAATGGAACTTTAAACTGATCCAACCATTTTGGAAAGTAATCTGGAATTATGCCCAAACAATTATTAAACTGCTTATATTCTTTGATCCAACAATTCTATACTGGGTCTCTTTTCAAAGATGATTATGGAAAAAGAAAAAAAAATCCAGTGTTCTAAAATATTAGTAACAGCTTTCTTTGTTGTGGCAAAGAATTGGAAATTGCGGAGATGCCTATCAATTGAGGAATGTCTAAACAAGTTCTAGCATTTGATGGTGATGGGATGCTACTATGCTATAAGAAATGATGAGCTCAGTAATTTCAGAAAAATTTGAAGTGAAATTACCAGAACCAAGAGAAAAAATGTATACAGCAATAGCAAAGTTATTTTAAGAAAAACTTTGAAATATTAAGTCATTTTGACTGTTCTAAATACCCAAATTAACTAAAAAGGACCTATGAAGGAAAATGTTATCTGTATCCAGAGAAAGAACTAATAAATATAAGCATGTATAGAATGATATCTCTCTCATATGTATGCTTATATATATGTATTATGTATATGTATGAGTGTATATATATATAGATATATGTGTGTGCATATATATATATATATATATGCACACACACATATATTTGTGTTTAATGGTCTCCAAGGTTAGAGGGGAGAAAAAAAGAGGAAAAAGAAAGGTACATAATAATTTTATTATATGTTTTTAGACAATAAGTTATATATAATAAATTTGCAGTTTTGTATATAATAAATTGCAGTGCAATATTTTTTTCCTATTCTACTGTGTTATGGAAATGTTTGTTTTATTTCTTAGTTCAGAATAAAATAATGATATAATCTAAGAGAAAATATTACCAAAGATATTTTATACTTTTGATGCTATGCCAATCAACTTATCAAAGGGATTCTTTATGGAAATCAATTTTTTAAAATAACTTGAAAAAACAAAAGATATAGACTATAAGGGAAATAATGAAAAAAATAGGGATGAAAGGGAAATAGCTCTTCAAAATCTCAAACCATGTTATAAAGTAGCAGTCATCAAAACCATCTGGCATTGGTTACAAAATAGAAAGATAGATCAATGGAATAAACTAGACAAGAAAGAATCAGAAACATTGGAACTCAATAACCTAGAGTTTGATAAAGTGAAAACTATAAATTACCAAGACAAAAACACCCTATTTGATTAAAAACTTCTGAGGAAAATAGAAAGCAGTCTAGGAGAAATTAGATTTCTACCAACACCTCACACACTACTCTACAATACCATGTATGAACAAAATATACACAGGAGAAATTGGAGAAAACCACAGAAGTAAAACACTAACATTATGGGGAGTCAGGAAAGACTCTTGTAGAAGACACAATTTCAACTGGGATATGCAACTTTAATATTAAAGATCATAGCAAAAAAAGGAAAAGAGAAATAGATCATATTCTCCTCATAGCTAAGAGTAGATGTATTATTAATAAAATAAGAGATAGAGACACTTTTT